>NW_009925565.1:0-31641 GCF_000696875.1 Nestor notabilis | reverse complement strand
CATACATGTATATATATATATATATATATATGTATAGATGCAATTTATTACCATTCCAGACTGAATAAGTCTCACTTATAGCTCCAGGAATTCAAACAGGACTAGACAGAAAACTTTCACTTTTGCTTGCAAGCACTGCACAAGATAGACACAGTAGTTTTCACCAAACAGATAATATGCAGGTATCTTCTACTCTGAGAATAAATCCATTAGGTAGGATAGGACTGGGCTTGCCTACAGCATAAGAGAGAACTCTATGTTTTAGCAGGGAAGCAAGTCAGCAGTTTGTTAATTGTGGTCTTATGTCTCTCTCCCCTTCTTTCAGCTCTTTTTTCAGGTTCTTATTTTTTGCCTACTACCATTCCAGCCACCTTTTGAATAGCCAGACAAATCAGTAATAGCTACAAGTATGTTCACATCTTCAGGAAGTCTATGTTTGTTGGGGGAACCAAGGGACAGCATTCCCTTTCCCCTGGGAAGAAAGCAACCTTCAGAGGTTATTTTTGCTCCAAGCACACTGCTTACTTGATGAGGTTTGTACCCCCAGACCACCTAGGGATTATAGTCCTAAACTAACTGCTAAACTAAGGCAAAGTGAAAGCCTGGATCTTGCAAATTATAAGTTCCATAATTCTTTCCCTCTCAGAAGGACGGAGCCAGTTCCTAGCTCATATTGGCTACCACTGCTCTGCTGGACTGTGAGAATTTACACCAGTAGAGCATCTGTCCCCAGAGAGAATTTACACCTATTAAGGATTTGCTCCAGAGTTTTGCTGTCTTGTAACAGTCCTGGTGACTACAATCCCAGGAAGGCTTGTCTCCTGTAACATTTAAATGAGCTATGCATTTTTATCTATTTTTCAAGCACTGCCTTTATGCCATCTCCCTTGTAACAGGAAAAATGAAGCTCACTTGTTTATACTGGCATCAGACACAAGGGTCTCAAGATAATTTCTTAACAAAACCTTTATAAACCTGCAAGCATACCTGCCAACCTTGATAGAGGAAATATGTCACGCATGGAAAGAATACAGAGCAACAGACCTCGTGACATAGACAGGAGATGTTTTCAGTGTGTAGATGCTGAACAACAAAAAGTAAGAGCAGTGAGGAAGTCTTTAAGTCTAACGTATGCATTGTCATCCTTTAATGGAGTAGGTTTGTGAGATAAATATGTTATAATACTGATCTTGGGAAATAGCTATGAGTTGAAATGAATTGAGAAGCCTGTATGCAAGGCTCAACAGACTCATCCTTCCTGGAAATACAGTAGTGAAACTAAGTGACATTAGAGCTGATCTGTATACAAATGTGATAATAGCCAAGAGAGCTCTTCTACAGTAGAGGGTGCAATAGCTTAGATTAAATATAAGTTAAACCAATGAACTGATGCCTAACTTCACTTTAACTCCAGTTTGCATGAATACTTGAAAGAAACCAGCCACTTAATTTTCACTGTTTTCCCACACTCCAGTAAACTGACTAGGTTGGCATTCATTATAGATGCTGCACTTTAGTGTAAGCATAATCAGACTTTTTGGAAGAAGTGAGAAAATCAGTTACTCAACTGAATAATATTTAGATATTATAGAACAGAAAAATATTCCTACCTGAATCCCATGAGAGACAAAAGGCTAACATCGGTTATGCACGTCCTGATCTGAGTAAAAGAGGAAAAGTTCAAAGAAATCATCATAGACTTGTCATTACAGAATATGAGTTAAAGACAGAAAGGGGAAAGAATCAGATCTTACTCTTACTGAACAAACATATGGCATAAAACATAAGGAAGCACTAACATGGTGATATTCTAATATTACTTGTTAAATTTGTTTAACTTCTTCCCCCAGGATATGTTGCTGCCAAACTGGCTGTGCTTGGGTCTGGCTTTTTCAGATTTATCAGTGCCCTAAAACAATGATTTAAAAGAGAAACCAAAGAAAGAAGAACAAAGACCAGGTATACATTCTGCTGATTTGGAAGTACCATTGCCATTTTGAAGCAAAATCTTCCTGTGTGCTACTTACCCATAGAAGTTTCAAAACCAAAAGCTGCCTGGGATCACGAGATTACTGGAAAATCCATAATGATGCTGGTTTTCAATGATCCTTTTTCTTTAAATGTTACCTTTCCAGAGGAAGTAGCTTGTGAAGTGAGCCATCCCACTGTGATAATTCCTAAAGCCAGCCATGGGTTATCAGACCAGACACACAGCTAGTCCAATACCTTGTCCCCCAGTACAACAACAAAGTGACTGTTATGAGAGAAGGTGCAAGAGAGAATCATTTAATACGTTTTCCAGCTTCCTTAAAATCACAGGAGTAATCCTTCCTAGTGCTTCTGATTGAATTTATTCTGGATGCTAATGTAACCACCTAAAGCACTCCTCCCTCGCACCAAACCATCCTGCTCACCTCCCTCTAGAGTTGCTTTTGCCTCTCCTACAGTTCTTACAGATTTTCCTTTCACCTCCCCTAAAGCTTCTGTTAGAAACAAACTGGTTCTCTTTACAAATGTGGAGGGTCCTGCACAAGTGCAGTGTGCTGCAGAGCTGGCAGCAGCAGCAGGAGCCGGGTGACTGCGCGCTCACTCCAGGGAGAGCAGTGGAAATGGCCTGGAGGAGTCAGTGACCGTTCTTCTAGGCTGCACTTCATTCAGCAGCAGAGCATGAGGAGATAGTTGCTATTCAAAGGGATGGGTCTTTTCTTAAGTATCTTATGTTATTTTAAAGGTGAAACAACTTGTGTACCTATGTAGGCTTAGCCGCACCCTGGCCTAATCTTTCATCTTCTTGACCTGTCAGGGTCCAAATACCTTTTGGAGCCTGAATGCAGACATCAGCTGGACTCTTTGAAACATACTTAACTCAAGCAATGATTTGCAGATTAAATTACCTTTGTTATATCAACATCAGGCATTCGCATGCTGCCCTCTCTTCCTGAAGGTATCCTCTCTGCAACACCCCGTCACATAATTCGAATTTAACATGGACATACAGACTGTTTGGGATGAGCTGGTATGATGGCATTTCTAAGTTCTGCTACTCCAAAATCTCACACCCATTCACGCCTTGTCCTGCTTTATTCATCATAACAATGTTCAATTAAATAGTGTAAACCAGTTGCAGGCATTCCAACAAAACCTTACCTTTTCTTTTCCAAAACAAGACTACACAATGTTTTCGTTAAAATTCCCTATGGCAGGCCAATTCCTATCCACCATTAGCAATAGTAGTTGTGTACCTAAGGTAATCAGGACAGCAGGAGGAAGAGCTGCCTTACAGAACTAGCTGAAACGCTGTCTATTTTGAGCTTTAAGTTAATGTTTTCAAAGTGCTGAAGTGATTTTGAAAGCTTAAGTCTCCAAGGAAGTGAATATGACTTGGACATATAGGTCACTTTGCCACCGTTAACCTTACTCCATTTCAGACGGACTAAAGGTATCATGTAAAGAGTGAGAGATCTTGTTTTCTTTTTAATGTAGGATTCAATAGAGCATGTACTTTCTTAGAAAGCTATCTGTGTTCTCCTTGTTTTATAGCCTATTACAGAAATAGCAATTTTGCCATCTTTAACAGGAGGAAAAAAAACCTCAACTAACCAAAACTTTGGAAGGCTTGAGGTTTGTAAGACATTTCTCTCTAGCACAGGGTTTTTTTTCCCTTCCAAATGTTATCATTCAAAATATATAAAAGAAATCAATAATACAACAGGTTCAGTAAAATAGACAAAACAAAACACACCTCAATGTATTTAACCAGCTTTCACTTCCTTTTCTCTGATCCCATCAACCTAATCACAGTCTAGCTATTTTTAAGTATCTTATAGGCAGAACAGCCTAAACTAAAAAGCTCTGCATGTGTGGACATATGTGTGTAGTGGGAAGCTTTCTTTGTGTAGTGGGAAGCTTACTGTTCAGACCATCTTTCACAGGAACATGCATCTTTCCTTCTGGCATCAAACAAAGCCAACATAGTCCAATCTTGAATCTCTGCAAAGAGTCACTGTCAATCACTTCAGAGAAAAACGTGGATCCACTCAGTAGAGCTGGCAGAGAGCAACTCTGCCATGTTGTCTTCTCTGTGGTTTTCCAGGAGACCGCCCAACGCATGAGGTTAAAACATCTCATCTAAAAATCGGTCACCAGTGATGATAATTTGGTCTATTCTGAATCACTGCATATTACACCCTCATTCTCAGAAACATCTTGTGAAAATGAGCTTCCAGTTGAAACACTGGAAGCACTGCATCTCAACTTCCCGAACCTGGAGCTTCCCAAGTTTTAATGATAAAGAACTTGCTGCTTGCACAGTGTAAGAAGGTCATTATCTACAAATTTATGCAAAACAGAGCACAGAAAGGGGACAAACCAGCAGTTAAGAGTTCTGTTTTGCTCCTGAGACTCTATTTCAGTTTAAGTCAGCGATTCAAGTTATCTGCCACTTGAAAACACCTGAAAGTAACTGTCACAATGGTATTCCAGTCATTACAATAATTATCTTAGTATTAGTTTCACTCATTCTTCCAAATAGTTGGTGTACTCTACAGTATTTTGGTTCCAGCATGGGAAATTTGGGGCTAAAAATCCATCTTCTGCATATTTTTCTATTTAACAGTACATGTAACACTCATTCCAATTGTAGTCCCTGTGTACTTCTTTAACTGCAGTAATTAAATCTAGCATAAAGTCTGATAATTTTATTTTCCTCTTTAGCTCAACACGTCTCCTCCTGTTCCTCCTCAGACAATTCCAGTATCTATTTCCTCCTTCAGAAAACCCACTTCCACTGCAAATCAACTCCAAAGCTGCAGAATTTGCGTTCCTTTAAGCAGCAAATTACCCTTCGGAAAGGGAACTTTGATAACGTCCCCTTTGGACATCCTCTGCCTCTGCAACCCCAAAGCTGTAAAGGCTTTCCCAGAACACTCTCTCTTCTGCATTGGGAGCCAATTTGTATGATGCAATTTCAAGAAAAATAAAACATGCCCTTTGTGTTTATTGGGTCAAGAATCAATAATTTAACAAAGCAGCAGCACATCTCAGACTAAACCAAAGCTGAATTTTGAAGTTGGAGCATTTTGTATTCTGCAAAAGGAAAATGTTAGGGAGACAGGCTTTTGTCAGAACTCAGACTTTTATGTCTTTTTGCCTAAGAATGAGCATTTTATATTGTTTTTGTTTAAGAGTTTCACTTATTTTAATCTATGACATCTCTGGAGTTCACAAAATACTGCTAACTGCCACTGTGACATCTACTATGGAGGGCAGAAATAATTTGCCAGCTACCAAGAGCAGCTGCAGACTGCAAGACTGTGTTTTAAGAGAGGACATGGGAAGAAAATTTGTGGCAAAAAGCTTTCCTCATCCCCACCCTCTGCTATTAAAGCATTGCACATTCTCAGCAAAAATAACAAATCCTTCTCATTAAAAAGCAGCTTCATAATTTAAAGTGCAAATTCCCAGGTTAGACAGCTTCTGGAAATTGGTGGAGTCAGACCTCTACAAAGTAAACAAATGCTACTGGGCTAAGCTTGGCTTTTGTTGCTCTGTGTGGCTCACGTGTATGTGTGACTTTATCCTCACATCATTTCTGTGACTAAAATACTTAATTCTCAGTAGATGGGAGATGTTGAGGACAAAACAGCAAATGTCCTTCAAAAAGCATTTACTCTCTTTTCAGGTAAGTCAACAGGAATCTTTTGACAGTGGAGTTAGGCCTACACAAAATGTTTCTAAAAATCACACCAGAAGCAAATTGCCCAAAGGAAATCAACAGAAAAACTAGGAACTGAACTCTGACCTCCTGAACTTTGGGCTAGTACTATAGCCACAATGCTATCCTCTCCACAAAGCCATAGTGGTGGCTTTGTGGCTTTATAGGTGCTTTACAATGTCTCAAGACATTGAGACATAGTTCTACATGAAACTGTTTTCAGCACTTACTGCTTTCAGCACGTGAATTCAAGGTCTGTATTCTCTTGAGAACCACACAGGGATATAACCCAGCCTAAGAGTTCAAGTCAACTTTGTACCTATAATTTATGAAAGAACAACTTACATATATATAACAACTTTAAATTACTTACATATTTTCTAAAAATAAAAAAAAACCAAACAAACCTCTGAAAATACAAGATGGTGAAAACCAGCGAACCAAACCCAGTTAATTTGTATGTGTCTTAGATAACTACTGTTTTCCAAGAGTGGCCTTAAGGGACTGGATGCAAGTGGACTGCTTGTGCATTTAGGTGATGCTAGTGTCCTTCTGAATGGTGGTGTTTGTTCAATTACTGTACAACCTCAACACACCACAGCTACTTGAAGCAACACATTCATAAAGAGATACTCTTCAATGTCACAGTGCTGACTAAAGGCAAGTGTACTTCAACAAGCTGGATACACTCTTGTGTACATCCAGTCAAGGAAGGAGTTCATAAGTCTTTGTATAATCCAATTCCAGGACCTGTGACTGCCTCAAGCACTACGTGGATAAGTGCATTGTACAGTAAGGCTTGATAATCTCCCACCTGCAGTGCAGCTTGCTGAATTATTTAGTCTCTACTGGTACATAACTACTTTCTAAGAGTTTTAGTTAACCTGCAAACTTCCTATTTGAGTCCTTTACAAACCCTGTTCTCTCATTAAGCTGGGAATGTGACTGCTCTCCAGCATACATCACTGTGAAGAAAGGAAGCTTCTCAAGTTAAGACATCAGCCTGTCAAGCAATTCCGTTTCCAGTATGCACATGCTGAACGCTGCTATGAATCCAGATGTTCCAATGCATAACCAACAGGGTTTACAGCTACTAAAATATGACTCATACATTGTACATTTTCTTTAAATAGGGTCAAGGATGATGGGTTCTGGAGGGAACACATACCCTACCACTGTTTAAGTTACTCAATAAGCTAAAATATCCAAAGAATCAATAATTAAATTGTTCTTTTTTTTTTGTTTGTACCTTGCTAATTGAGTGAGTCACTATCTGAACAGATGCTTTCTGAAAGGGACCTTTCTTAGCCTCTGGTGCTGCAGGCTGTGGTGTAATGTACTAACCCACTGATCCATGCTGCCTTCAATTTTCTTTGATGCTTACTATTTTTCAAACGCTGAAGCATAATGTTAACCTTGCAAGTGTAATGTCTATTTCTGACATAGTTACCTCCTGCAATTTATTTGGGCAAATTTTCTAAAGACAGTATTTCACACATGGAGACCTTCTACATGAATACAGGGCCAAAAATAAATAAATAAATAGATAAATAAATGTCAACCTTTAAATCTCATTTTGAAGACAGACCACGTTATCTCATCAGCTGGAGACTACATCAATGGTTGTGACTTAGCAGCTTTCTAAGACGTTCTCTGAACCTCAGATGAAAGGCATGTTATACAGGAAGAATAGTGTGTGCAAGAAATACACATTGTATATCTACAAAATGGGCCATATCCCACTGCCATTAAAATTGATGGGAGTTTTGCCATTCACTTCAATGGGATCAGCAGCAGTATATAAAGATGAATTGGCTATAAGCGCACACACTGGCGCTTTATGGGCGTGACAATATAAAAGCCCTGTGTGAAGTATTGAAATGAATTATAACTGTACTGGGTATGTCAATCTTCCTTCTTCTACCTTCAGTTTCTGTACCAGGAACATTAAACATTTCCCTGGTTAGCCATAGAACCACAAGAATTACAGATAAAAAAGTATTATTAAGTCTACTTCCTGCCAACACAAAATTATTCCTTCCCGTACCTTTTCTAATCCTCTGTGCAGTCAACTTTTACACTACTCAAATGTTCTGGCATCTTCTCCTCCCTGTAAAGAGTTATTCCATCAGCTACTTAATCACACACTCAGCCAAGCTAGATTTTTCCTACAAAATAAAGCAACAAAGGAAAAAAAAAACAAAACAAAACCCTACCAAAACTCCACAACAAATCACTCTGAATTTCCTCTTATCATCTTACTTAATTTTGGGACAATTAGAAAAATACTTTTTGAGAACCCACTTCCCTGCTTTTCAGAGCCCACCACATCCAAATGCAGGCAATAGTACTTCTCATTTGTCACACACCAGAAGTAGGCAGGAAGGTGAACTGATTATTTAGTTCTCTGAATTCTGAGTAACATAATTCCAGAACTGCATTCCAGTGGAGACAAGTAACCTGAAATCCTTGAGGTGAAGTTTCAGCTGTTTATGGCAGGCACATTGGAGACTCACAAAAGCAGGGAACTGACAATATGGGAGACCTCTTCCAGCAGTATGTTCACAAGGCTGACATACAACACCACATCCCCCGATATGGGCCGTCCTTATTTTGTCAGCCAGGCTGAATGAGGAGATTGGGGCCACAGTTGTTTCTGGGCAAAATCTAACTAAATGTTCACTGTAGAAACCACCATTTAATTCCCAGTAATACACACATGCTTGTCTTACAGTTCTCGATAAGGCTAAAATCATTACAAAATGAAGCTATCACTACATTGTTATTTTCAGGTTATTCCTGGAGCACCCACTCCCTACTGCCTTAGCACACTTCTGGGCTTTTTACCCTGTCTTAGTTAGAGCAGAGAGCACCAGCCTCCTTCCTCTTTTGGAGTAGGATGTTTAATAAGCACTGAGTATGTTAAAAAAGGTGAAAAGGTCATCAAAAATATATGCCACATTTTTATGTGCCTTCAGATCAAGGGACCTTGAGCAGGTTAAGATGCCACAAGAACACCTACTCAGAGATGAAATTTTTGCCTTGTTAGCCTGTGCCATACTGAAGTACATCAGATGGCTTGAAAGACATTTATTCACAGATTCTCACTGGATCAACACATGCACTTCTAGAGATCTCTCCACTGGCAAAGAAAGTTAATGGAGATAAGGGAGAATCAGGAGTTGTGTCAGGGCCCATCCCTGGCACAGGTACTGTTATACAAGTATTATACCAGAATACTACAGGTGACCGAGAGACAGCAACAGTTAACCCAAATCTCTTTTGGATCCCTGACAGAGCTACTCATGATGCTGCATACCTCTTGCTTATTTTGATTGCTTTATTTGATTACCCTTGTCAGAGTAAGGTCAGGCCAAGCAGTTATGGTCATTAAAGATGAAAGCCATACATCAGGGAAGCATCATTTTGGAAAGAACACTGCTAATCAGCTGAAGCACTAGACTCATTCAAATTTGGGTAGTTGTGCTGCCTTCTAGTGCTTCTATCTCCTTTAACAAAAGACTTATTTCTGCAACAGCATTTGGAGAACTTCTTGCTATAGAATTTATTATTACCTGTGGTTTTAGGGTAGCAGATCCATTTCCTCTTCCTCTGAGACCATGAAGGGTTACATCACCATGACATACTGGTAAGTCACTATGGTACTGCAATGTCTGTAGGACCATCACAAAGTGAAACAGCGAGAAAACATTTATGTGGATTACTAACCTTAAACACAGCTGCAGGGAGTAGAAATTCTTCAGTGAAATACACAGACCAACATGAAACCCTGGTTTATGTTCCATCCCTTCCTCTCAAGAGTAGTTGTGACTTTCTGATCAGAGCATGTTATTTTGGTACCACCTGCAACACATTCTTTAAACGGAGCCATGGGAACTCTAAGATGCTTGCCCCTGGTGAAAGCTATGTACAACTACTAAGAAAATAAAACCTTCTAAGAGCAATAGACCTTGACCTCAAATCTTAAGAGGCAGCCAGGAAGATCAGCCAAGGAAAGCATTTTCTGACAAATGTCTCATGATTGCTGTGATCTGTCTTATAAAAACCTATCTTTAGTCAAGAAACATATGGTGGGGACACAGCAGCATCATCTAAAAGCTAAGACTAGTGACTGTGCATGCCCTGTGCTCTCTGATCCAAGTTTGACAAATTCATAACTGAGAACTTAAAAGTTTCACTTTTACCTGCAAGTTAAGAGATCACCCAAGTTTGCCCTGGAAGAGCCTCATTTATAGTCAGCATTGCATCAAGTTCAACCAGCTTACTGGTAAGCCCTATTCTACTGCAGAACAACCTATTTAAGCCAAATCAGGTTCTCAATCTTTCCTCCCACCAAACCAATGTTTCCAATATGAACACGGCACAGATACAGCCATTCATTTTGCATGAAACAGGTAGCCATGCTCTATTTAAATGCTCACAGCTAATTTAAATACCCTGCAAATTTAAAACAAGCACCCTGCAGTTTTCATGATTGATGTCCTCAGAAGACAGTCTTCCCCTAAGATATCCAGACAAACCAAGGGGCACATCCCACCCCAGCACAGGTAACTGACTCTCCCGTCAAGGAACTGTCTTCTTCCCTCCACCCAGACACTCACAGACCTTTCCCTGTGCAGGGTGCAGCACTGCTGTTCTTCCATGCTAAAAGCCACAGCATCTCTTCTCCAGTATTACACATTTTATTTCCACTGCTGTAGCTTTGATCTTCCCTCAGTGTGCTTTGGGTTCTCTTTGCACATCTTACTAAGAAAGCCAAGAGTTCATTAGTCCCCTGGTTTACTGTAACAGTCCACAGCCATTTGTGTGTAATCTGTTTTTCCACTCTATTCCACAGTGGAGAATGCTTTTGACAAGCCGTAATTGAATTGTGTCAAATGTTACTGGAAAAAATGATAAAATCTGCCAAACACTGAAGTTGCCTTTATAGAAGGCCTTTGTTTATTATTGTGCCACCCCCCAAAAAGCTAAGAGGGAAATGGCTTTTTGCATGTTTGAAAAGGGAATGGCAGAAAAGCAGGATAGTATTTCGGCTCCAGTTCTCTCTGCTGCCTCTGAGGTATACTGGCACTGATGAGCGTGATACATATGATGGTGAGTAGTTGCACAAACACTCTCTTAACTGCCTTCATTGGAGATCATGAGGATTCCTCTGGTGACTCCACAATCCAATAAAAATAGTCTTTTTTTTTGCCCTCATCTTGCTCACCTTGTAATTTCCTCTAAGACAGATTTGTTTGCTCTCCCATTTCCAACAGTGTTGCTTGTTAAAGAGGAGACAGGACATACTAAGGAATTCAATCACAATTCCCTGGGAAAAAAAGGTGTAAAAAGGGAAAATGTTGCAGCCTTGTCCTTAAGGTGAGCAGAAGTCATCCTAGGACATCAGAAACATCTAAGAGGTACCTGAACAGACAAAACTTTTCAGGAAGTACCCTTGAGTGGCCACTCCTTCCCAACACGAGCAAACTTTGCCCCTTACTTCCACAGGCATGCCACCCATCCTTTCTGCTTTTCCCTTCTCAGCCCGCTCCCCTGACATGTGCTTACCATACCCCCAGCATCAGCCAGAACTGATTAGAACAGAACAAAAAAGGCCCAGAGCACTCTGGACTAGCTCTCATCTATTGCATGGCAAAAGAAACCACTTACTAATTAGCCTCATTTTTACCTCCCATTTGGGTGCATTTTCAGACTAGTTGAAAAGAAACTCCAGGAGATCAACAAAGGGTTATGCAGAACACAGTGCAGCTTTTACATACACCAGGAGGCCTCGCTGCCTAATTTAGGTCTTACACAGTACAGTTCACAGGGACTCGCCCATATGCTGAGATTGAGCAAAGCTCCATTTTCAAAGACCCCTTTGTTCTTTCTGTGATTACCTAGACCATGTTCTCAGTCATTCAGTTTAACCACATATTTTAATTCGATCCCCAAGTCACATTCTTGCCTTTCCATTTCAATTTCCACAGGGCAAATAAAACTGATGGAGAATACTTTGACAAAGGTATTGTTATTTCAGCCAGTAGCCTGAGATGACTCCAAATCTGGATATTACATTTAACATTTCTGGGACAGATGCTGTTAGATCTTTCCATAGGAACACAGTATCACCTGCATACATTAGTAACTTCCGTGCCTCAAGTTGCATATGCTTTATATCGTCTTAAGTTTTCAGAAACACCACTGACAATTTAATACTACATGGGCACCTCGAACATTTTTCATTACAAAGTAGGAGAAAGAATAACCAGGGAAGTGCACGCACCCAAAGGGCAGAGTACCTCATGCATTAATTTCCTCCAGCAAAAGATGCAGCAACAAGACACTACTCTGAGGGCAAACTCCCCAACCCATCCTCTTCTTAGTCACAGAAGCCTGAAGAACCAAAGCTACTGTGCAGGATCAGCATTTGCTTTAGGCTATTTTCCTCAGTTCAGGTGCTGTGCCTCTAAACAGTACCCTCTCATTGCTCTAGACACTATGGACAGGACCTTCCCAGCAGACACAATGCTCAGAGCAGGAAAAAAATGCTGAGTGCTCCATGACCATGGGTGTACTGACAAAGCACTGCTGTGAATGCAAAGTGGAGGCTCAGCAATGTAACAAGGTGAGCAGAGATTAAAGACAGTGAAAAGTCAACTGAATTTTTCAGAGATAAAAGGCAGCTCAGTCACGGCTGTAACAAGTATTTTTGAGGTCACAGCAACAGAATCACTGGAGAAACTAATGTAAAACTACTACATTCCCAGGGTGGTTACATGGAGCTACTTACAGAAGACCTCATGCAGTCAGCTTCATTCCTGCCTTTGTTAATGAGGTGCAGAATCAGCAGTTTGGTAGTTTTTCCAGTATTTACAAGTTGATGTTCTTTTGTATTCAGAAAAAAAATAAATAATCAAATATGCATTAACAAATCACATTTGTGATTGCAAAAATATATAATTACATATACAGAGATGTACACACAAGCCATGAAATACATAAACATACACAGTCTCACACACACACACATTTCCCCACAAACAACTCATCTACCACAAAAAAACCCCAAACTATTCTTTAAAACACCATTCCTTAAAAGCAGTTGGTATCAGCTTCAAAGGACTCCTCTTTGCTCCAGAATAATAAAAGGGCTCCATTCTACTTCAGGACAAGCATCTGACCTAATACGTATACCACTGCACAATCCACTCATAGGCATACCTCGAGCACTGCTGGATCAGGAGTTTTTACACCTAAACCACAGACATGTGGATACTCACAAATGTGTGCACATACGTCTACGTATTTATTCCCAGCATTATGTAGTAGAATTGAGGGAACCTGTAAACAACATCAGAACATGTTTGCACTGGGACTCTCTTACACGTCACAGATAAATGCTAGTGAATTCGTGATGTCCTAACTCAGTGGATAAGTCACTTCTGCAGATTGTCTGTTCTGCTCGTCGTGACGACTGTAATTGTGTAACGAAGCTCTCTGCATACTGTGCTATTATTGTGGTTATTAATCATTCTGCTTCTCTTTCAAATACGTGCTGGATATACCGCATTATGCCACGAAATTCTATGAAATGAGTACCGAAGCTAAACACACCTAAATCCACTGTTTTAAGGACACCTCAACCTAATTCACTCTTTCAGTTTATATTTTTTGTAAGCTCAAAAATACAAAAAAAAGAAGTAGTTGTTGTCAATACAGCTGCTGACCTTTGCAACTGTAAACAAAAGACAGTTTTTAACCAGTAAACAACTTAGCAAATATGAAATCTGTTTTGCCAGTGCTTGGAATAGTCAGTGCTTAAGATGACAGACTCTGCATACAAATCAGTTCTTACAGAAAAACAGGTTTCTAGACGTGTTTGAGAGAGAAGGCAGGATTTCCATGACTTTCGACCACTGAAGCCATTTATTTTAAAACATAAAGTATTAAAACAAAGTAATTAAAAAAACAACAAACCCAAAAAACAAAGCCCAGTGCAAACCCCCACCACATTAGGCCTCTGTTCTTGAGTACAAATGCATTTAAGAGCATCACCTTGAAAATAATACAAAGCTCTGCTGACTTCATAAGGACTTCACAAAGGCCCACAAGTCCATATTGAAACACACATTCAGTAGTTTTAGCTAAACTAAGTGTCTAGCTTTCCTTTTATTAGGCATCAGCTGATACAGTGCTCTATATTCAGTTGCCTTAGACATTCATACACATATTGTATTAGAAATAAATGTTCATTTAGCACATACCCCTTATAAAAAGCTAGAGGCATCAGATGGTATACATTTTCTTTAATTTAGCTATGTACATTGGACCCCATGCTCTCCCTTTCTCTGGGAGAACCAGAAGTTCATGCTGTTGTGTACCTCTGAGAAAACTGAATTCCTGAGAAATAGCTTTGGCCATTTCACTTATATCTACAGGCATGACATTACTGCAGGAGTTTAGAATGAGATTTATTACATCACTGTTTTCTGCTTTTGAGAGCGTGCACGTAGAATAGACCAACGATCCACCAGGACGTAATGCTTTAATAGCAGACCTGCAAATAATGGGGGAAAAAAAAAATCATATCAACATAAGAAGTGACATTTTGGTGATATACAGCAAGAATGGAATTTACCATGGTCCTGGGACAACACTGGGTGGGGGTGGAACATCTGAAGACTTACAAATCTAGAGTTTTAAATAGGTATAAATGACTGACAAAAATAACATCATGTTGCCCAAAGAAGTGATAAATGCTCTATCCCTGGCAGTGTTCAAGGCCAGGTTGGACAGAGGCTTGGCTGAAGTGGTCTAGGGTGAGGTGTTCCATGGCAGAGGGGTTGGAACTAGATGATCTTAAGGGCCTTTCCAACTCAAACCATTCTATGACTCTGTAAAAATGTTTTTACATTATATAATTGACCGTTTGGGAAACCACCCACAACACATTTTTGCTTTCCCATTTATTAATGTATTCTCAGTTAACTGAGGGTATTTTATATACAACAGTGACAAGTAGAAAGCAGCATCCATTCAGAGTTGCAGAATATACTTCAAACATTTATATGCACAGCACAACTGTGAAAATGCTACAACTGTGCATACAAAATGGGTTACGCCACATCAAAAGTGCTAGTCAGATATTTAGCTAGCTGCTTGTGTGGACAAATCTCAGAATATACAGTTGCAGTAGTAGCCTGAACTAATTACTGGGCTCTAACTTCACAACCATTTCTGCAAATTCTGCAACTTATACAGCAGGTAAGAGGACTCGGGGGTTTCACTGAGCAACTACTTTTGAAACCAATTTCCTAAGGAAATATGACTTACGAGATCACACCATCTTTTTACTTGCCCTTCACCTATCAACCTGTTGACAAGTTTTGACTAAACAGAAGCAAAACAATGGCATAAGATTTTAAGTATCCTGAAAGCTTCATGACTGATGGGTGGACAGAGCAGAGGGGTTTTTTCCACTTCCTCACTGAAAGTGAGTTTAAACAAACTGTTTACTTTCCATTAAAGCAGATCTGCAAGGTCCATTTTCAGACAGGTAAAGTACAGTCTATGAGAGTACAGAAGCGAGATGTGCAGTCCATATTCAACTACTATAAATTCTAAAAGAGTAAGGAGAAATATCCCAAATCTTGTACCACAGAAGAACATTCTTCAATTCTGGTACCACCACATAACTGAAAGGGGAAGCTACACTAAAAGTTCATTTGCTATAGAAATGATCTCTTAAGATAACCTCTTTTAATCAGACACGTGGGAGCCTGCAAGGACATAATGACTCAAAGAACAAGTTGTAAGCTAGTATTCAAACAGATCACCTCACTGCTCCTGGAAAACAGGTACCACTGGGCTGAAGCAAATATCACATTAAAATACAACTGTTCCCAAAACAAAACTTCTTTTGTTTAAAAACCAAGAGAATCTGATCAGGTGAATGCTGTTACTCAGCTTGTGAATATCAGAGAGACAACAAAGCAGGTGCTCAGGGGACTGCAAGTGTGTCACTGGGAATTTAGTACATGCACAAGGGCAAGGCAGATACTGGAAGCATGGACTTGGGGAGCACAGTCATGCTGTATGGCCAGACACTGAATAATCTTATATTGGTAGGTATTACTTCATATCCTCAAACCATAAGAGGTAAAAGGGGTGAGCAGCCCCCAAATGCAGCAACCCTGATTCAGAGCCCAAGTAAACAAACACAATGCTACTGAAACAGTAACTCCTCCAGCTGAGAGCTTGCCAAGTTCTCAACAAAAACAGTTGAGAAAGGAAAGAAGAAAATACAAGGGGGGAAAAGTTAGACCTTTTAACAGGATTGGGCCTTTTCAGGAAAAGAATCAATGAAGAAAAGCCTCATCACAAGCAGGATCAAAGCAGATCACAGATCAAAGCTACTCTGAAATTCCTGTCCAAAATAAGAAGGAAATACCAGGACAAATGAGTGTTTCAGACAGACAACTCTCTCCGCCTTCCCAGGTGAAAACTCCTATGTGTTACACCAAATCTGTTTCTCAGTGGAGTGTACATGTTATCTTGCTCATTTCTTCTATGAGCATTGGTTACATTAATCAGGAAACCAAGTACCTATTTTACTGCAGTCTATACTACCCCAGTTTTAGTTAGCATAAAAGAACAGAGCTCTCTCAACTGACGATGCGCAAAGAAAAATCACGGTTTAATGCCTTTGTTGTACTAGTCTTCAGTAAAAGGATGGATTGCGAGCAGATGGCTAGCCCATTTAGCTAAAGTGAGCGAGCAGCCTGTTACAGGTAAAGAACAGGTTACACAGTACTTAGGTAGCCTGAATACCTTCAGTTTAACCAGGCCTCATGGACTCATTCTAGGATACTTCCAAAATTAGCTGAAGTTATCACAAAACGCAAGCTTATCTCAGACCTTTGAGTAACTTTTGATAGTCTGCAAAAATGTTTAAGAATGTTTTAGACACAGGCTGATACAGGACATTACAATGCCACCTTGAGACAGTAGAACAGAGCACATGTCATTCCAAAATCACTTCCAGATCTTATTTTCTAAAATTCTACAGTTGCCAGCATTCATTTGAACTGGCCAGCTCCAGATATTGATCCTTGCCCTCTGTATCCCAACACGCATATACTTCTCAGCAGGCTACAAAAGCAACAGTACTGGACCCGAGGACTGAAACTGTCTCCACTGTCTCTCCAGCTTCCTTGTCTGCAGCTGTCCTGCAGTGGCTGCAGCTGCCCATTTAACAATCCAGCAAGAGAACTGCACACTGATTCCTTATCTCCTTGACCTCATACCAGCTCTGGAAAACATAAAAGCATCTTTTTCCCCCATGTAATAGTTGCTTGCTTTCTAGCTTTCACATTAGAACTCAAAGAGAACAGTACTGAAGTCTAAATGGGCTCTCAAAGTTGAGCTGATCTTCACAGTATTATTAGAAACCACCTGATTTTCATAGAATATCCCCCTGCAGCTACACCTTTTCCATGCATATAGGAATGCTGAGCCATGAGAAAGCAGCTACTTGGCTTGAAAATGTGAAAATGTTTCTGCATGACAATCAAGATGTACTTTTAAGTGTACCTGATAACGTTATTCATAGAAGCAGATTAAGGCAACTGCTTTCTTACCGATAAGAGGGATACTACATGAAACAAGTAAGAAAATACTTTTACCATGTCAAAGTGGAAAAGGTAAAAGGTATATATATACCAAAGAAGTAGATATCACTATGTCTTACAGGGTTAAAAGCCTGGACACTTGCTAGGTGTCCTTTTCTTACATATATAAAGTAACGACCATTCAAGAGAACACTTTCAAAGGCACTATGGTCCTACAACTGAATCACTGGGGCAGTGGTTCAGAGGAAAGAGCAGCACAGGTTTCTGAGTGAAATCCCCAAAATCTCACATCAAAACCCCCTAACTCTAAGCCTCCTTAGCCTGGGAATCTTCACTGGCCCACGACCCAGAAAGGTCAGGCTGTTCAGTGCAATTATCTTTATTCTGAACCTAAGTCATGAATTAAAGTATCTAAGGAGGATTACTCTACACTGCAAGGTTAATCAATGTATCTATCCATCTTGTCAAGTTCAGCAACAGTTGTTTCAGTGTCTGTGTTCAAAGTCAACCAACCGCCATCCCTGATTAAGCTGTTCTTGGCTTTTGATAAACCTGCACTGAGCTGCAAAATTCAAAGTGAAGAAGTGCTGGGCTCAAAGTCACAAGGGTGATACTGTGCTGGGCTAAGCAGATTCAGGGAGTTTGATCCCCTCATCTTCAGCATGACAGAGGATCCATTCATAAGGGAATTTGTTCAAATACATTTAAGAAACTGGTCTTCCTCCATAAGCAATGGACGGAAACAAGCTTATCCAAGAGATAGGTTGGAGCTAGAGAATAACTTGCAGACATCTAGCAGAACCCACTACTGCTATAATGACTCCATGGTCCAGAATGCAAGATTCCTGTTGCATTAAGCATCTTGATTATCCCCCAAATTCTTACTTAAAGCTCAATTTTTAGCTGAATGAATTTGGTGCCTGTTGTAAGGTACTTTCTAACTTCCAAAAATGGGCTCCAAATCTACAGTGACTGAAAGGATGCTAGGGCAAAAGACCCTAAAATATTTCATCACCTTCCTCTTATTATAATACATTGTTTAAAAATAAAAGACATCACTTAATAGTAATTAATCTGCAGTTATTTTTCTTTTAGAGGTACAAGGTTTATTAAAGAACTAGAACTTTCAGTCTAAATATAAATCTCATTATACTGAATTTCATAATTTTAAATTCAGGTAGATACATTTACCACAATGAATTTTACATGTTAGAGGCACTAATACAGCAAAGTTTCAAGATTCATATAAAGAAATATAGGAACACACATTAAAAGCACAGGAAACTTTTCCTTGAGCCTCATAACTTGTTCATCTTTTCTCTACAACCATTTTTGCTTTAGTAACATGATAACCCCTTAGCATTTGCAATCAACACCCTGAAGAAGCAGCACCACTGCTGGCAGCTGGTATGTGTAACTCAAGATTTTATGCTGCATGATGTCATACTACACCACTGCAGAAGTGTGAGATTAGTGGTTTTAGGCTGTAAGATAGTCAAGGCACAGGAGAAAAGACTAAAATGAGTGAAACGCACAACAATCCATTGACATGTCGTATTTACCAGGTAAGGCCCGTATACAAGATCTCCAAGGTCAGTTCTTCTCGGAGATGATATAAAACAGTATGCACAAGAAGTAATAACATAACTGCAGGATAGATTGGAGGATCACTGGCACATCATTCTACAGAAATTTGCCTGATGCTTCTCCACACTTGCCTTGAACTACTGACATTATCAACTTACAGCCACCGACTCCAGCACATTAGCACAAGACACATCTGCAATCCAAACAGAACTGTGGTTGATGTCCAATCCATTCAGGAAGTACTCTAAAACAATTTAACACCTGCAGATCGCTCCCCTCCTCATTCTAAACGAGGTTTAAAAAACCAATTAGCAATACTTTATACTTTTGCAGGGTCTGTCCTAACCCCTCATATTACGGAAGTACTGGATAATGCTTTTAAAGAAATATATTATTTTAAAAGCAGTTTTATTTAGTTTATTTCTCAAGATTTACTTTAAATCTAACAATGGAGGAGATGATAACAATTAACTAGGGAAAACAAAGCAGTATTATTATTTAATATCTCAAGGGATAAAGACCACTCTAGAGCCACTCTCAAAAACTAAGAAACACTTATATCAACTAAAACAGTTAGCCACAACCCAAAAAGAGGATTTTCAAACTTAGAGAAAATTAAATATGAAAGGCTGACATTTTGTTCCTTCTAAAAGTCCTGGTGTCTCAAACATCCTTTTAAAAATAGGTAGGCAGTAAATACGTATTTCATACTACAGCTAGCACCTGCATGTCCAGCCTATTCCTCCTGTGCTTGGGTTTATGTTGCATGCCATAGGAAGGGTCAGCATTAATTATGTTAATCATTCAACCATTATCAGTATTAAAGTAAAAAGATTACATATATTTTAGGGCAATTTAAAAATAATACAACATTTCAACAGTGCCATCTTTTGGCAACGGGGGTGTATTTCTGCTCAATATGCAAGATAATGTCTGATCAGAATAAAAACTGCCAACCCTTTAATAAGCTATTCAAGAGACAAAGCCTGTCAAGATGTGTTTGCTTTTATCCTCAATCCTATTCTTTTTATTGACTACATATATCACACATTTTCTTCTTCCTCTTACAAGAGTCCAGATACATCATGGTAATATGGCCTGCATGTTAAAGGTTTTCCTTTTATTTCTCCAAGCCAACTCAAAATGATAAGGGAATTCCTCCTCTGTCAAAATACCATTATTTTAATACTTTGTGACAGGCGGTGACAGAAGTGCACAGGAGACAGAGACACTAGTTCAAATATTCTCTCCACACTCCAAGCATGTACTTCGTCTGCTCCTTTCTAAGTAAGCTTTGCTACTGTGGAAAGACATTACGGTTCAGAATAACATAACAACAGGAGAAACATGAACCAAACTGCTTATTTTTAGCACTAGATTGAACTGCAAATAAAAGTAGACACAGTCACCAAAAAACCTCCAATAACCAAACACTGCAAACCCCAAAACCCCAACCTCTTCAGCTCTAGCCAAAATTTGTTCCCAAAATTCTGAAAGGTAACATTTGTTTAGCAAATACTTTTAAATTCTTCTAAAGCAAAGACCAAACTTTCAGTTTAACATTATTGAGCTTCCTCCTCTAAGGCAGGGTGACTTCTGAAACAGTCATCCTGTCAAGACAAGGCTATGAGATATCCTTTGCATGTCCAGATCTGCAGTCCTCAGTAATGGTAACAGACTGGTGTACATCCTGTTCTCAGGTTCAAGAGCCACAAGTGCAATGCTCAAGAATTTTGCTCCCACTCCCAACATTGCACACTCACATGCTGGGTTTCTGCCTGCTCAGTATCACCAACAGCAAAGTTGTTTCTAGCTGGCTAGCCTCCAGCAGCTGGGAGTCCACTGTGACAAACTTTCAATCCTTCTGTCAATTTAGTCATCCCAGAATTACCTTCTTACCTTATACACTCTCAAAGCTCCATCCCTCTTCCCAACTTAAACTTACTGTTTGCAAGAAGAAAAACATACATAGCCCAAGCAGGACCTTCTCAGCTACAGAAGGAAGAACAAGAGACCTTTAAAGTCTACTACAGACTTTCCCATACAGCTTTAGTGTTTTTCCTTACAGTTTATGAAACACACATATACACAGGAAGTACTGAAGATGGAATTAAAGTAAAATTTGTGTCTGAATTTACATCCATAATCCCAAAACAACTGTCTAGCTGCTGGGTATCTTATTTGGTAATTTTGTGCATTTATTAATTCAATTAATTCAAATTATCTATTAATTGAATAAACTTCGCTTTGTAACATATCAAAAGGGACTTGATCAATAAATTACACGCAGGGCACTACCAAAAACTTAATGAATCAGGTGGTATTTAAGATCTGAAACTATTTAACATCTCATTTCTAAGGTAGAAGGTGGTTAAAGAAAGAATCATCCACACGACCTACAGATTTGTTGGTCCACCAGCTGCAATTCTAAAAAAATTCCCAGAGGACCTAATTGACTAGAAGATTATGGATAACAAGTGGATTAAACAGGCAGCTACAGAAGAGCAAAGAGAAAAAATCCAGGGGAAGAGCTAAAGCAGTGTAACGAAGCAATCCTCACCATGGTTTCCTCCACTTTCCTATGTGCCTTCTTTCCCTTCTCCACAGAAAATAGTATCCACTTCATTTCTTTCCTCAGCTTGCCTCTCTCATCTGGTACCACGGTTCAGAATTCCCTCAGGCCACTCCAAAACACCCCTGAATTTTGCCCCACGGAGCTGGTGTGCAGGAGTCCAGGACATCCCGAAACAGAAATCTGTGGCACAAGACTGCTGCTGGATTTCTGGAGGAACTCCTCTGTGCCTCTCCTTGCCCCATGACATACAGCCCTGCCATCATTTTAATGCTAAAACTCAAGCAACTTCTATGATGGTAAGTTTTTGTAAGGGTTCAAGACACTGGCTCTTCTGACCTTTACAATGAACATTAAAGGCTGAGAATTTCTTTGTCAGTAGCAAATCACAAACAAAACTGGATTGCTTTGACCGAACAGGACAACAGCTTAATTGCAAGTATCTTCCTTTTTACTTCATCATTACATGCCCATGTGCTACAAAGGCCTTTGCCTTAAAGCAGAAGTAGTATAGTGGTACTATCTGCTAAGTATGATGGTATACTTATAAAAACAAATTTTACCTTCACTCTGTAACAACACGAAACCCCACAATTAACGAGCACACAATTCCTGTTCTAGGTACATGTAGAAAACTACATTTCAGTGAAAACACACAGGTGACACTGAATGCAGGAGGAGGAGTATCAGGATTTTTTTCCAGTAAATCACACTATTTACTACACACTATGTGAAAAAGACCTTTTCAACAAATAAATCTACAACTACATGTATTCTGCAAAACCACACCACTACTTTTCACATACCAAAGATAAAAAAGAGCAGCCTGTAACTTGAGGCTTGTTATATTTGTGGCCTACATTTTCACCAAAACTTTTAATATTTATTCTAAGTAAGTCACACTTTCAAAGGTTTGGACTGGAGAAAATAAAGCTGGTCCTGTGGCATGTAGATTAGCCTTTAGAGACTTAGGGTTGCCAATTCTACCTGTTGACTTAAGGGAAACAGTCAATTTCATTTTACATCCCATATGTGCAGACTGGTAAACTACCATGCAAAGTGGCTGCATGATCAGCAGTATCTGTTCTGGGAAGACAAACACGGATCAAAAGCCATTTGCACAACACCTGGTTACTTGCATACAATATTAACTAATGGTTTAAGTACCTTTAATTCAGAAAAATAGGTTCAGAATATTTGGGTTGAGGATTTTTTTTCCTTACTTTTATTTTTCCTTCCAAGTAAAAGCACGTGCACAACCTACCTCCTAAACTATTCAACGAGAAAAAAAAACCAATAACCTCAAAACTTCTGGTAACCTTTCCTTCAAAAAACATCAGCAATTTCAAATACCATGTTATGATTGATATCCAAAGCAAAAAAGTTCTTTGCACAGAAGGAAACATTCATTTTATCTGACTATTGCATGTCAGCAGCATAAGGTTTGTAAGAGGAGCTATGTATGTTATCCAGAACCAGGCAGAATTCCTTAATAAACATTATATTTACAAACAAAATAGGGATTGAAACATTTCATTAACTAGGAAGAATAAAGGGTTTTCTGGTTTTCTCAAGCCAAGTTTAATGCTCCATCCTGAGTTCTGAAAAATGAGAATACATACAACTCAAAAGGGAACAACTAGGAAAATAAGCATTTTGTATGACTTATTTTGCCACCAGTAATCCAAAGCACACTTCAAATCTCTCATGAACCCTGAATTCCCTCAAATCTCTTGACTTCGTCTGTGCACGTCTTATGTATTCAAAACAATCTCCCTTTAAGCTAACTACTAGGGAAAAAAAGAGGTGAAAAAGGAAATTCAGTCAATATGTATCTTTTCGTCTGAGCTCCTGTCAACCAGAACTCTATTAAACACCAATTAGAACTATTTAACTACCAAGAGATGAGGAGAGAAGAGTTGCAGTAGCCTAAAAGCCTTTGCTGCACTTTTTAAACTGTTGGATTTAGTTTCAGCTGAACCCTAATACAGTTTCTTTCAGCTGCAGTAACTGGTCTAGGAATAATCACAACATCCGTAAGTTGTTTCACCATTAAGTTGTTACACACTCCAGCTTAACCCAAAATTTAATTTCTATCTAAGAACTGGTAACACTGGTAAATTCACTTACAGGAACCACTGTATTTTTTGCTAGCATTCAGTATCAGGAAATGAACATTCCTTCCTTACTTTGCAATTTGTTTTCTGCATGAACAATCCAAATAATAACAAGATTCACAGTGTGTTCTTGGATTATAGCACTCAGCAGGGATGCTTTGGTTTTGGTATTAACAATCATTACAGTCTCAATTTCCTTCAAATCAATGGTGCCCTCGCTGCTTATGAAATTTGCTGTTCAGCATTTCTGCCACTTATTTACATTTCAGATTTTATTCAGACTGAAGTAGAAAGATCACTGCATCAGTTTCAACACTTGTCCCAGCTCTTCATTCTCTAAAGCCTCTATGTACTTAACAAATTACATTGTATTGCAAAAAACACTTTTCCTTCCTTCACTTCCTCTCAATTAAGAAAGAAGGAATCTCAAATTTTGGGCTGAGTGTCACTTAACTCCCCTCTGCATTTCATTCTTCTCATTTGCATGTTATCTTTATACTTAATACTACTGCTAAACTGAAATAATGCTTGGTCCTTATACTTTAAGCTTCATCTTCAAATCACCTGATATTTCTTACACTATTCTCAACAAAATTGCTGTGATCCAGCTTTATATTTGTTTTTTTGTTTTACAGATACAGGAACCAAGGTGAGAAACACCCACAAGCACAAAGTACCAGGTAAACTGAACAGATAAACCAGAGGTAGCTCTGCATGAGCTGACTCACGTAAGATGCAGTACAGCTGCATTAATGCAGGTTCAGCCTTCCTATTTCAGAAGTATCAGACACAGAGCCAAACTCAGTTTTTTCTTTATAATTATTCACCCTGGCCATAAAACAAAGGCTTGAATAGGGTAGTGTTCCACAGTTTTCGTTTCTCCAAACTTCTGATGCACTTGCGTGAATCATTAAGTCTTTCCTGGTCTCATTTTATCATTTCCTTTTTCCCTTTCACACAGGATCTGAGAACGTCTTTAGTACTGAAAATTCATTCATCATAAAATGAGCAGATAAAAGGAACAATAAAAATGCAGTGGACAGCTATAACATTAACTAAGCATACGTCAAATATTTTACCCAATAACGGTTGTAATCTCTAACTCTTGAATCTCATCATTTATTACATATGCTCAAAAAAGAAAAAACCCAAAACAAAATTCCAGTGCACAGAACAATAGATTGGTCAACTGACGGAACTACTCAGACCTATGCTGAGCAATGAAATTGAAATTACCATCCTTTTACTCCAATTTACATATCAAAAGTATTTTGTCCTTACAAATCTAATTCCTATTGCTGTTGCTACAGTAAATTATACTTTCAACAGAAGCAAAGTTCTCTTCTTGATTTAGGAATAATTCAGTTAAATCTTATTTGGGTTGACAGGAATGTCTCCTTTTTTAAAAAACAAGGTTCCTGCTGTCATGAGTTCTCTACTTCAGGATTACAATCTGGAGTGATTTATGCAAATTCTCAAAATTTCTCTGCATGATATATGCTTTCTTTTGGTAGGGGTTCACAAATTGGATTTTATATGTCAAATATTGAAAAGGGAAAACTGAAACAGGTCAGTGTTTTAAATGTGATTGATTTCTTCAAAGGAAACGGGTGACATGATACATTACTGCAATAAGATACTCATATTCCTGTTATAAATCATAGGCTTCCACTAGGCCTTTTTCAACGGGAAGTCATGCAAAACTATCTTGAACTGCTGCAATGGGAACTTTCCATAAAAACTTTCTTTCTCTTTTTTATAATATGTTATTTTTCCCTCAATTTGCTTTGACAGATGGACTTCAGACATGACTGCTACTTTTTGAAAAAACATTCAAGTCTAGAAGGTATTATTGCAAAGCCACTTTTTTTTTGGCTCAACGTGAAAAACTGTTGAGTTTGAAATGCTTCACAAATGCCAGTCTATAGCTGGTATCATTAAAAAGTGTAATAAATGACAACCTTGATTTGGATTATTGGGTGGATGCTCTTGAAAAATAAACCAACAATCCTCCCTTCCCCACCAAACACCATATTCTTGTACTTTTTCACCTTACCAATCACAACTAGTAGTCTTTCTGTGCAACAAATAGTCGAACATGAATTAAATTCAAGCAGCATGTAAGGCTGTGCAACAGTGGACTCTATCTCTTCATATAAATAGCCCAGAAAGCAAATTCTGAAGCAGCATTAAGTAAGGATCAGTATCAACTAATGATGGTTGGTCAATTGCTAAGTCCTGAATTACAGCTCAGGTATCAAAAAGGGGAGATAAAGAACCATAAAAGACAATTCTGTGAAACCGTAAGCAAGAACAACAGCAACAAAAGGAGTTTGAGAAGAATGCCCAGCTTGCCAGGTTTATAGACTACTTTCACAGATAGCTAAAACAAATGCTATTAAAAATTATATGCATGGTTATACTTCAGCTGAAGAATACATCTGCAACCATCTTAGCTGTGTACACCAAAAATACTTCGATATGGTACCAGGCTGTTATGAGTCAGCTGAAAATGGCCATAAATTTGAGGACTGTAGAGCAATATTTTTGTAAAGGATCTAAGCTTCACTGCTTATACTACCCCATACAAATTTCCCTATTCACATTAACCTAGATCAACTGTTTATTCTAACCAGCATTGCAACAATATACTCTTCACATTCTTTTGACATGGTGAAACCTGATTTTGATTATTAAACATGACAAATCTCGCCCTCATGTCATTTTTACTAACTATGAAAAGCTCCTTAACAGCTTTGCTTTGCACTTCTCACCTCAGCAGCTGGAATTGCAGAGATGATAACTCCTTCCTTTGTATCAGCCTAAGTGTAGCTTGCTGAATGTCAGAAGAGAATAGCCAACTTCTGTCATTTGAACAAGGAGCATCAACTAGTACCTATACACCAAATAAGAGCAAATAAGACAATTCACAATAAAGATATTTATTTTCTGAACACTGTATGCCAAAAATCTACTCAATGTACTTTTTCAAACACTTGGAATACCCTTTTAACTTTCCTTTTTTTAGGGGGACAACTAATGTAATTGCTATTCTGAAATGTTTTCATGGAGACAGAGAGTTACTGCCGAAAACATACCCTCTATCTGTATAGCTCTCACTTGCTCGTTCCCCCCTTCCTAATTACGCATCATTGGAAGAACACAGCTACAAGGTCTTCAGAATTCACTACCAAAGCCAAATGGGTAATATCATCTCACAGGCGATTAAATGCACAACATGCTTCATAAAGTAATTTCTGAGGCTTTGCAAATCCTCCTGTATATGACATTGGTTCTGTTTGATAGCTCAGATATTTTGGGCAGTACGGGGGCAGAAAAAAGAAGAAAACTAAAAAGAGAGCAGCATAGGAAGAAAAAAGAAGCAGAATGCAGAAAGATAATTTGCTAATAAGTAATATTGTTACCTTATCATATAATTCAGGCTTAAGATCTCCAATCTGTCTTCCATCCAGTATAGAGAGCTTTATCAAGTTAGCCAAAGGTTCTGGGATGAAGGATTCTATCGTCTGTTTCAACCATCTTGACCTCAAATCATCATATTCATTACAGTGAAACTGACCTTAGAAAATAATAATAAAAAAAAGTAAATACCCTAAAATAAGTCTTTGTGGTTTTTTCTGTTTTGTTGGTTTTTGGTTTTTTTTTTCTCCAAATATAAGTTATACCAATTTCAGAAGTTCTACTGTTTTGCCATGGCTGCAATAGAGTTTACACCATGTGTTTATTCTATTGCACATTTTAGAACACTGCTGAAACGTTTTAAGCCCAAGTAAATCTCAACATGCTCCTACAGAGCCATCCATAAATATTTACTAGCAAATGCTTGCTGTAGCAATAGACTTCCCTAGGAAAACAAACTTTAACTGTGATCCATCTCCAACGACTAGTGCTAAGCGAGTGCTCTTCTATGCTCCTCGAGTGATCGTCTAAAAGAATTACATGCCCCTTACTAATTGTCCTTTAAGCAAAGAAAACATCAGTTGTGTTCAGTTGCAGTCCAACCCCTTATTTATTTGAAATTTAAGCTAGAAGCTTTTTAACAAAAGCCTGGTTGCACTTACTTTAAAATGTAGCCAGAGTAGTTACCTCTTCAGAAGAAACACTGCTCTTGCTTGTACCCAGAACAGGAAGACAGCAAAATACTTTTACCTCTTAGTCCTGTTTTCTAATTTAATAATATTTCTATTTTCATGTCTCCACAGATTGTCCCACACCATGTTTGTCACACACAGTAAGGTACATCTTAACACTCACTGAGGTATATTAAGAAGCTTTCCTACACCTTACGTTCTCAGCAACAATTTGTACCTTCAGAAGCAGCCATGGAATGAAAGTGGGTTTTTTTCCCAAACCTTTTGAAAGGGCAATTCATATTTAATTTATCTCACTGGCATCACCTCATGCCTCTAAAAGAGGGAGGGAGAACTAGCTGTAATCAATAAGTGCAGACAGTTATAGTGATGGCCTCACCAGTAAGAAGATAGGGTGCTGTGAACATTCTGAGACAATTTCTATCGAAGCTAATGTATAAACTTGGAAACAGCAACCACAGCTTGCATTTACTCCCTGGCTTGGAAGAACTGAGCTGCTGCTTGCTGTTGCCTTCCAAACACTCTGATTATTTTAGTACTCTTATGCAACACCTATGTGGATTGAGACAGAGAGCATATTAAATACTGATACAGAACAATTCCTCATCATAAGCTTCTTAGTAGCACCTTTAATTTCTTATGATCTATTTTACACCAGTACACTTATAAGTTTACTAATACTATTTGCATAGCACTGGCCAGAGAGGTAGACTGCAGATTACTTGCCTCCCTGTGCCAACAAGTCTACATGACTTTAAGTAACTTCTTGACAAGTAACAACAAGGGAACCAGTGGAGGAAGAAAAACATAGAGCTATTTCACTTTTGTCTGTCTGTCTGCAGCAACCTATATTTAAATAGCTACTGTATTTTTCATCCTCTTTTAGGTAAACAGACTTCATAAAAATCTTATTAAAGAGCATGGAACTACTTGGAATATAAACTGTTCGGGATTTTGCCTTCAAAGCAAATCTTATATGGAAAACAGGCAAAACTGAAATAGGCCAGCCACAGAGCCAGGGATTGGCTTCTAACAGCACCTTGATACATTACCTGGACAGGCACACTGCAGTATAGCTACTGATTTACCCCCTGGTGCAGCACAGAGATCCAAAACATCTTCCCCATCTTTCACTTCTAACGCCAACACTGGCAACAGCGAAGCAGCATTCAGCAGGTAATACTCTTTCAGTTTCCCAGCCTGGTGTTTCTGTGCAGGGAATCGCCCAGGAGTTCTTCTAATGTAACACTTGAATGAGGCTGGAAGATATGGCAAACTTCCATGAAAGGCAGGATGATATCCCTTCACGTGCAAGGTGCTCTCCAGTTCAGGGGACTGGCTGAACTTGTTAAGCAGAACCGCGTACTGCCAGCACAATGGGTACGTGAGCACATCTCTAGATTGGAGAAAGAAAAAGCTATTTAATAACTTGACAATTAAAATCAGCTTTCCATAGCATAGGAAGCCTTTCCTTACTAAGGGTAAGAACCTCACCACTGGATCATTCTGGTATAGTCAAAAAGGAAACATTTTGATTAGATATGATTAAGAAATATACACAGGAAAACAATTCTAATAGGAAATCAAGCCAGCGTTTTCCTTAATGATTGCATTTAAAGCACTAACTTGTCCTGAAACAAGATGTTCTCTATTTTTCCTAGTTCTTTAACAAATGACTGTAGAAGGTGTCAATGATGAAGCTTAATGCTCTTTCTGACTGTAAAGTACTTCCCTAGGTTCAAAGAACAACTATAATATTTGTTGTAAATTTCACAACAAAAAGAATCACATTGGCTCTGCAATGGTTATTCCAGCTAACACCATAAAATGCAGTTTTTACAAGTGTTCTTTTCTACATTTCCTTTTCTGTTCTGCAAACACCTGGCCAGAAAAACTTAAACAAATAGATATTCCTGGAAGACAGCCAAAAAGCAGTGCTTATATGGTAGGAAGATACTTGTTCGTATTTCAGTTCTATTTTTCAGACCTTTCTTACATAAGTTTCTTTCATTTTCTATTTGAATTCCTCTTGTTTGGTTGGGGGTTTTTTTTTGCCATTTTTGCCTCAAAAAACGCTCCTCAGGAATATTCACTGTCTAAAAGAGAAATACATATTGATCCAACCTTAAAAAGCTTTTAAGTTAATTCACTTAAACGAATGTTATACATCTATATAAAAATAAAACCAACCCAAAACAATGGAGACGCTTATTTTAAACTACTTTTTAATCCAAAGAGGCTAAACCAAAGAGGGCACCCAGAAGAATCGCAAGGTTTCTATGACTCTGAACACGTAAGATGCTTTTCCACTCCAAGTAACTGTGGCTCTGATCACAGTGGCAGCTTTTGTACAAGCTCCTAACGAAAAGTATGTAAGCTAAGCAATGAACTTCTCCAGAAGGGCTCTTCTGCTGGCTTTCCCACGGGCAACCACCACCAGTCAGCAGGCAAGAGGACATGTTCAATACCTTTAGCAGCTGTGTGATCATGGCTCAAATTAGGTGATAGCCTTTTCTGTGTATGTTGTTAATGTTCAATTTCTTCTAAGGAAATAAATCAGAGGATTTATATGTACAGGAATTATCTCCTACCATCCTTGTCCCAGTCTCTCAAGATACTATAAAGCTGTAGGGGAAAAAAAAAATCAAAACCAAACCTAACAGTGGCTGTTAAGTATAAAGGGATGCTTTTTGGACCCTGCTGACACAAAGCAGTCAACACACACATAAGATGTCAGTCTCCTTGTAGTGCATACAGGAGAACAGAAATGTCATCACGCCATATGAATAATGTCAAGGAAAAAAACCTAAAAAATTCCAAGTTTTAGTCTGTTGCTATTTCACACTTGGATGCTAGTTCTAAACTGAAAATAAACTGAAGCAGCTGCTACATCCCATGGCTCTTTTCAAAGTTACTCCAAGAAGCACTTGAAAAAGAAACAGAACCTCTCCCCTCCCTCCCCCTCCTCCCCAGAACAACAGACCTGACGCTGGACCAGGCATCTCCCAGTTCTGTTGCGTACTGCTTCTCAAAATGATCCAGAACAACTTGACAAATCTGCTTGTGAGGTGTCCCTTTTGTTTTACTTTCCACCTTCAGAGAAGGGAGGAAAAAATAGAAGTAATAAAACCAAACAAAATCCTCCCTAGTTCTCACCAAAATTGTTAAAAGAACATTGCCATTTAAATCAATTTAGTAACAATGATATTAGGATGCTCAAATACGAAGGTCGAATCACTCACATGCTACAGACATGACAGAGATTTCAGAGAACAAGTTAAGCTAGCGTGCTCTTTTCTTCCCCACCTCTGACAAGGTCATTCAAAGCTTGTCAATACTACACCTTTTCTGTATCCACTATGCTAATAATACAGTGACTCCTGGGACTCTGACATACCAGGAGCAAAATAAGCAAGGCATAAGTACGATTATGCACTATAACCACCTCTGCCAAGATGCACCCATGCGCTTAACTACAAGAAAGAAGTCAATGTGAATCATTGTGGAAGTCAGCTGGAGTTAGCTGAGTGCAAAGCACCGCAGTAACTAATATATGCCAGGAGTAAAAAGGGATGGCGGGGAAATACATATATATGAGTTTTTTTAACCTATGAACACTTAATTTGAGGGGGAAGGAAAAGAAATCTTGGTTTCTAAGCAAACTTGTGCTGTTCAGAAGGAAAACCCCGAACCCCCGAAGCTGCCGGCCCCCCCCCGTGCTTTCCCTGCTCCCCCGTCCTGCCCAGCGCCGCTCCCCTCCGAGCACTAGCACCGGACAGAGGGTGCTCCCGAAGGAACGGCCAAGCCCCGAGCTGCTTTTGCTGCCTCGTTCTTTCTTAACCAAACATCACAGTGCATGTGTGGGTCTGATGTTCCCCTCTCCACACCGAGCACCTCCCCAGAG
>NW_009925564.1:0-27847 GCF_000696875.1 Nestor notabilis | reverse complement strand
AGCATCAGCATCTAGACTGGCATGTAAAGCACTTGGAAGATGTGAAATGCCGAAGCTGAAGCTGTGTCTAAACTCACTCCAGCTGCATTTTCAGTGACCTCCAACTCTCACCTAGGGGCAGTCGTCTTCTCGGGACCCCTGCTTGCACTCATCCTTTGACCAGGGATGCAGTCCTTCGGGTTGCTTAGCTATCTATGCTCCCTGAACATACAGATTTTAGCACCACCACCTTCTCTTTCTCCAAGGAGCTTTGGAGCACCACTTTGCTGCAGCCTTGAATCATGTGTTTTGTGTGGTACATGACAGTCCAGTCATGGGGCTGGATGCTTGAATCCTGTGTGGAGTGTGTAAATGAGGCCAAATGGGCCCACCAGGCTGACAGTATAATACTCAGCCTTCCTCCACCAAACAGGCACAATCTGAATCCCCAGGATCTGGCTGTGATATTAGTACAAAGGGCCTGCACAGAGCCTCCTCTTTCACATCTCTAATGGCATTCTCTATCGCACATCCTTGCAGAGAAATAACCCTCTGTGGCAAAAGATGCCCTACTCTCTGCCGGGGAAACAGAGGTGTGAAGTCAATGCTAAAATAATCGTCTAGTCTCAAATATTGAATCATAAAACTCAAGCCTGTCAAGAGGGATCCTTCTCAACACTCTGATGCAGATGCCTCCCATTAACTGATGTCCTTTGGATCACTGAGGAAGAAATGTGGGTGTTTACAGGGCATAGGCCATTTGGACTGTATTCTAGGATGAGGACCCAGATTTCAGGCTGAAAAGGCAGCAGGCAGTGACTAGCACTTGAACGAATCCCACCTTAAGAATCAGTTGTGACATGCTCAAGGTCTGTAGGTCAGCATCCGTGTTCTGTCTGCCCTTGGCCCAGCTCTCCTGTCTCATCCACCAAATGTCTCTGTGGGAAAGGAACCTTCAGGTAGGAGTCAACTTCAGGCACACAGCCTGGGTTCATTCCATTGCTATCTTAGACCATGGAGAAAATGAAGTGTAGTCATGTGTAAGTTACTGGATCTCAAGACCTGTACTCAGAAGGGTCCAAATCAAGGCTATGCAAGCAAATTCCAAACTCCTGAGCAATTGTCATTTGATCACTTGTTCAGTGAGCCTTTTACATGTAATCTTGAACCCACACCTCTCACCCTTATATGTTAGTAAGGTATGTGAGAGCAGCAAGAAAGTGCTATCTTCAGTGACCTTGCTGGGGAAGCTGAGAAGCTAGGGAATGAACTATGGCTCCCACAGGGAAGGATCACTGCCTGTGCCCAAAGCAGCAGGTCCTTCTTGAAGCCAATGACACAAGCTTCCATACTGGCCTCTGCAAATCAATAGCTTGTACCCTGGAAGTCCCTATGTATGTTTCCAAGGTTAAGGTTCTGCTTACTTGATCATGCACTTGCCTTACTCGCAGCCCCTATCTCTCTTCTAACATTGAATGTCAGTTCAATGCTGGGAGAAGCAAGAGCAGGCTGCTCTGACAGGGAAGGGAGGCCAGGAAGCAAGAGTTGCAGCAAGGCAGGCAGGGCAGTGTCTTCACTGACAAGGGCGCAGTCCCACAGGACTCAAGGGAGGTGAGCAGAACAGATCTGGTGACAGTAACCAGGGTCACCAATAGTCCAGTGATCACTCAACAGGTCTCCAAGTGCTGAGGCAGGTCCAAGGCTAAGCCAGGAAGTCAAATCAGTAGGCTGGGATCATTGTCAGCATCAGGGAGGTACAAGATCAGGTGTGCTTCCAGCTTAGTTTAGGCAGAGACTAAGGTTCAGAGCCTGAGCTTGAAAGCAGCTCCTCAGCCAAAAAGGGGCTCTTGCTGAGGTACCCCAAGGACAGACATCATCTAAGTTGGCCCTGACCCCAGTGAGCCAAACCCACAGGAGAAGGGGAATGTACTCAGGGTCGTGCCAACTTACTCTGCTCTGGTTTACTTTGTCTCAGTAAAGTAAGGTAGAAAATTCATTTGCAAATTGTATAGCAAAGATCTAGAGAAGAAAAGGTTGAAGGAATGGGGGCGGCAGGAGGAGGGTTTTAGGCAAAATAAAGCAAATATTGTACTCTAGTACATACATTAAACAAGACACAGACTGAGAGCTCCCACATTCACCATCCTTGCAGGATGAGCCAAACTGGAAGGGAAGGTCCAGGTTGCACATGATAACTTTATTACCCCTTAGGCCTCTGGGGCTTCCCCAATTTCTGTATCATCTATCTAATCTTCCACAGTTTTTCACTGTCTAGTGGAAATGCAGTTTCCATGGCTTCCACTTGAGGCTCAGACCTCCGCTGTTCAGTACGCTCCCTGGGCGTTTCTCCTTCTCCACATGCCTTCTCTGTGGGAGCCACTCTGTGCCATTTTATCAGGCTCCATCCCCCTCTTGCAAGTAGCTGGTATGTTCCCTTAACATGCCTGAAGATACACCGTCCAACACACCAGGTACGTGAGAAATATTAATTGCATGTGCAATTTGTAAAGCTCCTGGTCTCATTGCACTCTCAGCTGTTGACAAGGAGGGACCTCTCAGGACTTTGCTGGATACATTATGAGATACTGAGGTAGAAAAGAGTCTCAGGAGGAGACCTGCTCTGTCCCTTCTGGTTTGGGGTTGCTGGGTCATAGCTCCATGTTTATTAGCCTCAGCACTTGATCCTGAATCTCAGCAGGCTGGGCCCCAAGCACTGAATCCAAGTCCAGTCTCTGCAAGTGCCCTTAAGCAATTACAGACCAGCCTGTCCCGTCTCCTCCATCACATCGCTATCTGAGCTGGCCCTCCTTCCTCAGCTGCCTTTGCTTCCCAACCCTCTTCTTGTCTGTTTTCTGCATTAAAACCGCTGAAGCTTCATCCTCTTCCTCCTCTGTTCCTTGCTGGAGATGTGAGCATGGAAAAGTCAATAGGCAAGACTGTGAAGTTTCCTACTCAACACTTGACACTTCAGACACAGCATCTATGCTGAAGATGGTACATGACCTGTCTGGTCAGCATGGAGGATCTGGCGTAACTTCAAACTGCTCAGCATAGGCAGAGGGAGAAAAGTATCAGCCTCTAAAAATGTCCTTGCCTGGTTACATGCAAAATGGGATCCTCAGAGGCTGGTAATTTAGGAAAAGGTGATCCCATGCTACTAGGGAGAAGAAGAAACATCTGTGCCAGCTCTCCTTCCTGCATTGCAAGCTTCTCTTCCAAGGTGGGGAGTCTAAAGCATATTCCTGGTACACAGGCTGTTGGCTAAGTAGAGGCCAATTAATTTTTGCTGTAGCTGTAATGGGAAAAGTTCAGTCTGCGACAGGCACACAGCATGGCAAACCACAACGGCAACAGTTAAAGTTTAATAACTCACTGGCAAATGAAAGCAAGTCTTTCTAATGGAAACTGCTATGCAACCTTAACTTTATGCCTCTACCTGCTCCACTTACGATCTGTACGCAGAATCTGGCACAACAGGACTAAATCTATTCCTGCAATATAGCTACTAAACATATTAAAAGCAAGGGTAATGTTGCAAAGTAATCTACTTGAAGTTCAGAAAATCTAGAGAATGGGCTGGTTGTGATGTTGTCTTGACAGAAGCAAGTGTCATATCAGGCACAGACCTTACTAACAGACTATACAGAGATGGTGGAGGATCTAAGGGCCTTCTGGAGGTCATTTTGTCCACCCCTGCCCTCCACTGAAGCAGGGACACCTACAGACAGTTGCCCAGGACCATGTTTAGATACTGTTATTTTGTCACCACTCAGTTTTCTCTTCTTCAGAATATACAGCTCCAGATCCTTGAGGAGTTTTTTGTTGGCCATTTCCTTGTCTTCTTATCACTCTTGATGTCCTCTGCTCCCACCACAGCCTGCCCTCTGTGCTGTGGTCACCAGACCTCTGGAATAAAAGACCAGCGTGGCACTTCTTTACAGATCAGTCTCTAGTCTGTGCATGCCACGACAGCTGTGCCTTTTCTGTGCAGCTGGTCATGGGCAGCATGTGGTATGTTTGTCCCTGCACATCTCAGCTTGCACCATCTCTGGCAGGTCAGGCCTTACTAAGGCTTTTGCAGCTGGGCTCTGCTGGTTCTAAGAGAGAACTTGGTATTTGTCCTACTTGCCTTTAGCAGCAGCTGGGGCTGTAACCTCAACCAGCACAGTTGCAGATTAAATAAGCCTGATGTCTGTTCCTCCATGGAAGTTTGTAACAACTCTGGAAGACTGCAGGACACACCTCCAGGTAACATCCTCTATGTGTCACTGCAGTATGACTACTGATAACTGACTCCAAGTAGGGTTTTCTGACTAGTCCTGCTCTCACTTGATAATAGTTCACTCTGTATTTTCTTTTCTTAATTTCATTTTGAGAATCTTATGTGAAAGAGCATGAAATTAGGATACTTAAGACACATAACATCTACTCTTTCTGTTCATTTCCCACAGGCCCTTTGACAGAAGGACATAGAATTGGTCTTACCAACTCTGCGGTATCCCGGCAGTTACGATTTTTCCAGTTATTTGCTGTAGTATTTTTCAGGAATCAGAGTAAGGCTGGCCAGGCATAGGAGCAAATTTAAGAAGTCACAGGCTACTATCAAACATGTGCTTGCATTTGGCCCAAGCCCATGTGGCCCAGAAGCCCAAGGGACAGCCTTGCAGTCAGGAGCAATGAGGTGGATGGGACAGAGTGGATGTGAGCAGCATTGCTGACATCTGGTGATGAGCTGGAGGAACAGAGCAGAGCTGACAGGCCCCGAAGAGCATCTTTATACAACAAGGGTGTGCTCCCCCACATTTCATTTGAAGAGCATGGTACCCCAGGAGCATCTGCTGCAGAGTGTCTAGGTGGAAACAGATGTGCAGGACACATTCAGAGTTGTGCTTCTAATGGTGAAATACCAGAAGCACCTGGCACCAGGAGAACTGCTGTAGGGCCAAATCAGCCCCTGGAGTCGGTCCAGCAGAGCTCTGCATATGGGGCTACTCAAAGAGGGGAGGTGTTGCTGTGTGGGGTTGTAGACTGGGGCAAACACCGAGGATCTGACTGCTGTGAGTCAGAGACTCTTGGGGTCTCTCATCAGGTGAATCGTCCTCATGTGCTGGTGGACTAGTGAAAGGAGTTTGCCTTTGTGTGTCACATCCAGCCCTGAGGTCCTTTGGCAATCCACAAACACCGCTGCATCCCACAGGGTGAAATTGCTCAGTGCTTCCAAATGGCTGAAATCTCAAATCTAAAGCTTGTGAGAGGAATTGAATAAGAGCAAATATTTAAATAAAATTATAAATTAGCATCGCTGTTTATTTCAGAATGCCTTTTTCAGAAACCAGTGCAGGCAGCAAATTCAGAGCAAGGAAGCCAATAGACCCAGTACAAACCAGTAGTTACAAAATGAAGGGAAATAAGGGGAAGTCACAGACATCAGTGAAGTATCAGTGAAGTGAGCAGCGCTGCCAAGGGAAACATGAAACTGTTTCATTACCCTGGGGCCAAACACAGTCCCAGCAGTGACAGAGGCCAGTGTTAGACCAGTGTGGAAGAGTGACAAGAACTACGGATCATAGATCTGTAATTAAGCAGACTGATTTCCCTGGGACTTGGGCTGAGCACCATGCAGGATAAATTCCGGTTTGGGATAGGGCAGATCTTCCAGTGATTTTTAAAAAAAGCCAGAGATGAGAATCTACATCCATTGTGATAAGCTATCCTAAGATGCAATTAACTAGTAGATTAATTACCCTTTCTATTAAAAATGTGTCTCATTTCTAATATGTGTTTTCCCAGCTTCAATTCCCAGCCACTGGCTCTAGTTTTACCTCTAAGTGCCACTCAGAAGAACTGGCAGCGCTGAACAAGCCCTGCAGCTGGCCTCTCAGAAAGCTTGGGAAGGCACAGCTGAGGACCAGCCATGGATGTCAGCATGGCCACGGGGCATGTGTTTATCTCACATGCCCACAGTGCTTCATGGAAGAGTGCTGTCAATCCTTCCTGCCCTATAAATCCGGGACTGAAGAACAGGTGCCTACAACTGCACACAGGACTCCAAGGATCAGCCGTGGTGTGTCCAGCCACAGATGCCCCAGCAGCAGAGAATCCCAAGATCTGCAGTTGCTGGGCACCTGCCCAAGGTTTCTGTGAGGAAACATACATTCTGTGGAATGAAACCCAAGAACTCGGGAAATATTTCTGCTCTGTATTTGAAAGAACAATGGATAATACTCATATTTTACAGTGGTAACAAAATACTTACTATTCCATCAGTAATTAAGGAAGATGCTAAAGGAAAACTGTTCAAGTAACAATTATTATAATCTGCAGGAGGATAACTTACAGCCAAGACTATTTAACTGGCTAATGAGTTCACTGAACCATTGATATTTTTTTTCTTTATAATAAATCATGGCACACTGGGGAACTTAAGATAACTCCGGGAAAAAACAAAAACAACAATGTCTTGTCAGTATCTATATGTGTTCACACAGATATCCAAGAAACTACAGAGCAGTTAGTTCAACATACATCCCAAGCAATCACAGGTGAGCAGCCAGAGGATGTCCTGGGCAAATTAGTAAAAGCTAGAACCCAAATAAATGTAATTTGAAAGAGGTACTTTCAAATAATGTTGTGGGTTAATTTTTTTTTTTTTTTTTGGTAAGCCTACAAGTTTGATAGAGCTAACTAGATAGATATGGCATGCTTAGGGTCCTGCAATGTCATTAGATATGACATTCTAATAAGAAAAATGAGCTGCATGCTACAGTGAGTGTGATCAGTATGAAAAGAGTTGAAAGAACTGCTCAAACATACATGGGTCCAAAAAGCGACTGGTCAAATTTATGGAAGAAAAAAAATAAATCTCTTTGTAACTCCTAAATACAAAGATGACCTCATGACACAAACTACCTGAACTGCAATTTACAGAGCTCAGGAGTGGGAATGGACATCCTAGGGAAGAGCTTTTCTATACTATACATTGTGGTCTACTAGTCCACCCATTATGGCTTATCATACTCTACTGAGGAACAGGAAAGACTGAGTAAGAGTCAAGCAGATATTTGACTGAGAAGCCTACAGGTAGACTCTGATGCAGTTGGTCTTTCAAGTAAAGAGCAGAGATGCCAGGAACAGGCAGTGCTTTGACTGCACAGAGCAGATCAGAAACTTCTGTATAGAAATGGGATGAGTTTGTTTTTTTCCAGAGCACATCACTTGGACTGCTGCACTGGGAACGTGGCAGTGGACTCACATTACTTCAGCCACTCATGAAGGTGCCTCTTGCTGACTGCTGTACCAAAAACCCCAAGTGGATGCTGAAGCAGGAACAACAGTACATGAACAAGAGACATCCCCAGTGAACCTGGGACAGAGCAGCAATCAGCAGCTGCCTGTGCCCGTGGTAAAACATTTCAGAGCCACATGGCCCTCTGCTACTAACTTTACATGCTTGCTGTCCTTGATTGAGACCACAGCCCTCACACTCAGGACAGCTAAATTTCCCCTGCATAACTCCTGTCCCAGCAAGTACATTCAATGCTGCATTAGAAATTTCCCCTTTAGGAGCCTGAGAAAAAGCACAGCTTGTTATATTGCCAAAATGTGCTCTGGAACATCAAACCTTTTTAATTCTGTTCTTGTAGATGTTTTTAAAATCAACTGCTAATCGATTAGCATAACTGAGTTAAACTCAGAGCATTTTTCTCAGCCTGCACTTAGCTTGAACTTTTCTGATTGTTTCAGTTCTGAAAAAGGGCTTAAGTGCCCAAAAGCTTTTCTGATGAGTTTTTTTTTGTTCAATTTGTTTTTTGTCCTCCAGGCAAACCAGTCAATCTGTAAACAGTACTCACCTTTTCCTACTAGCCTCACATTCCTTGAAAATGGTTCCTCAGTGGTATCCTTGCACCAATGAAATCATGCCCTTTTAAGTTCAGTGGGAACACAGATGAAATATAGTCTATGAAAATGTGTGTCCAGGGATGGCTTGCCCCTCTCAGCCACCTACCTGACCTCAGCCCTTCCACTGATGCTGGGATCCCCTGCCCGCAAACCTGGTAGGTCTGAAAGGAACCCTGGAAACTCACCTGCAGTCCCAGCACAAGTACTTCACTGCAATAAGTGCCCATCTATGCCGAGATACCTTTGTTCAAAGGGGCACTGGCAGTGCCAGGAGTTGGCCTACGCATGTGTGCAGTGGCATCGTGTGCCCCGGTGTATGCAGAAACTAAACACAGTAGGTTCACTTCTTCCAACCTGATCTGACCTCAGCACCCAAATGCAGAGCAGGCTTCAGAGCTAGCAAAAGGAATCAGCAAGACCTGACGTGTGGCTCTAAGTCTACCAACAACAAGAAACAATTACAAAATAAAGCAAACCATTAGATTAAATCCTTCCCTGTCCTTAAGGCAAAATTATCTTAGTGACTGAGTACTTGTTACTAAACACAAGTTATTGAAGGTATATGGACAGTGCTGGAAAGAAGGAAGAATGGTAAACCAGCCCCACATGTGCTGCTCCACAGATTGCCTTCAAACCAAGGATATCTGTTCAGGCTAAAGCAATCTTAGACCATGCCACCACCCAAAAGGGACAGACCCCCCTGTTTTCTCCTCCTCCTGCACTCACAGACATGATCTGGCTAAAAATTAACAGAGGAACAATGTGCAGCGCTGCCCTCACGTACCTTCTGCCAGCCAGCCACGGTTCAGGCACAATTGAATGAAGTTAGCTTACAGCAAATCTTTAAAGGATGGTTAGTGCTTTGATTTCTTTACAACTGTTTCTTTAAATTATAGGAATAAACACTACCCTTTACCCTGTCTAGAGTGTGGTGCAGCCCAGGCAGCAGTGTGTGGACTTGCACTGTGCCCTGGTAGATGCTGGCTGCTTTGGGCCCATGGTTCTAGCATTGTCAGGGCACGCTTCCTCCTTGCCCCACATCAAAGTCCCCAGTTCTGGCACAAACACTGCTGTCCTGCCACGAGCTGCAAAGCCAGGCAAACACAGACATTGTACCTGCATAGGAAGTGCTTGTTTGGGAGGCCTCAGCCCCACACTCACCACGCATGTCTTCTGGTAAGCAGGTGGATGTGTGGGTCTAAGAGTGCACATGCCACTACATGTGGCACGTCACATGGATAAGCTCTCACAGGACAGCCTTCAAGGCAAGGCAGAAGTTGTACTCTGGTAGGTATAGAGCAAGACTAGGGTTTATTCCAAACAACCTTGGGTACAAACTGTAAACAACTTGACTAAAGACAGGATCTTAATAAATGCCCAGGGCATAAAGCTGCATCATTCAGGTTAGGGTTTGTAGACTTGAGATAGGGAGACCAGTATCTTATGACTAAAACTGTGATCAATGCACTGCATTTGCTCCTTGTCCCTCAAAACACCCTAATCCCCATATCTTGCTTTTCTTACCAAGTCTGGAGTTTGCCCTGATTAGTATGGGTAAACAGAGTGCTCCAAAATAGGGGCATGAGGCAGAACACAAGACTGCCTGGACAAGGACACAGCAACAAGTCTGGCCTGGAGGGCTGACATGGCCTGGCAGAAGGTGTGCGAGGGGAAGGGGTTAGCGGGGAAGGGGTTAGCAGGGAAGGCACAGACTGCACCACAGGGATGGAACATCTGCACGGAAAGGCACAGTAGGACTGGAACTGCAGCCCTCAGTAGAGAACATCCTCGAAGCTGAGCAGCAGGAAACGGTGCAAGGCACTTGGCAGGTGCAGCTGGGACAGGACCAGAAGCAACCGGCCCTCCAGGAAGGTCCTGAGTGTGCAGCGAGCCAGATGCTGCAAGGAGCGAGGTCTTCGCTCCAGGGAGAAGAGTGACTGGTAGAAACGTGGGTATTTCTACAGAGAGAGAAGAGAGAACCACAGGCAGATAAAGCTAAAAATATCACCCCGGCAGCAGAGGTTGAACCAGAAATCCCTTTACCTTAGTCACTATGGTGAAATAATGTGGCCAGCAGGACTAGGGAAGTAATAACCCCCCTGTTCTCAGCACTGGTGAGGCCGCACTTCAAACACTGTGTTCAGTTCTGGGCCTCTCCTTACAAGAGAGATACTGAGGCGCTGGAGCACATTCAGAGAAGGATAAGGAAGCTGGTGAAGGGTCTAGAGCACAAGGCTTATCAGGAATGGCTGAGGGAACTGGGGGTGTTTAGTCTGGAGAAGAGAAGGCTCAGGGGGGACCTTATTGCTGTCTACAACTATCTGAAAGGAGGATGGAGGAAGGAGGTGGCTGTGGAGTTTCTTCTGTGGAGCAAGGAGTTTCTTCTCCAAAGTAACTAGTGATAGGACAAGAGGTAACACCCTCAAGCTGCACCAGGGGAAGGTTAGACTGGATATTAGGAAACATTTCTTCACTGAAAGGTTAGTCAGGCATTGGAACAGGCTGCCCAGGGAAGTGGTGGAATCACCATCCCTGGAAGCGTTCAAAAACTGCGTAGATGAGGCCCTCAGTGACACGGGTTAGTGGTGGACTTGGCAGTGCTGGGGTAACGGTTGGACTTGATGATGTTGAAGGTTTTCTACAACCTAGTTGATTCTATGACTCTGTGGTGCATCCTCCCTATCCCCCAACAGCACCAATCCTGTACCCTGCAAATCTCTACCCAGCCCCAGCCCTGGCTCAAACCCCTCAGTCCCAAGCCTCCTCTGGCACCCTGTCACAGTAGCTCCAGCTGGAAGGATGCATTCCCTCACCTGTACAACCTCCACTGGAACTGCCTCCACCCAGTCCTCGGAGACACGCACATGGTCATAGCTGTTCATCAGGGCCTCAATGACACGTGGGCAGGTATGGCAGTACCGCAGCACCTGTGCCAGGGAGAGAGCAGATGAACACCACCTTTGGGCAAGGTCCTGTATGTCCCACCTTCACCACCTAAAAGCTGCTCAAAAATAGCCTGGGTAAATCTAGAGAACTAATGTCCTTGCCTTGTGCTGCCCCAGAAGATCAAACCCACAACACTGGTGGGAAATGCCAGAGCACCATTCCTAAGAAAAGGGTGACTGAGCCAACACCCAACACGCACAGCATGGCTGCATTCAGCACAACTGGGTCCCCACAGCCTCTTCTCAGATGCAGGGACTAACATACACGGCAGGGATGCAGAACTTCATCTACCTCACTGCTGCAAGTTGCTTGTAAGCAACCAGCACTCTGCTTTATGCCAGGTTCCTTTCTTCACATTTTTCTAGTTAGAGCATAAGCCATTCTGGGGCAAGGACTGACACTGTTTTTGTGGGCGGCAAGACGAAGGCATACCACACCTCTGTTGAGGGCTATTCAAAGGTTTCAGGGATGTCTTATGCCTGTTTAGCATGGAGCTACAGAGACATCCGGTATCTGTGCTGTGTGCAGTGGGTGTCCTAGGAAGTACTGTGCACATTAGCTGTGACACAGAGCCCCAGGAAGACATCATACGCCCTGTGTAACACATGTCTAGTGTGTACCATGTCTGTGTAAATGCAAGCAACATGCTGGTGCTTTGTATCTTACACCACCCATGTGGCCTTCGGAGCACACCCCACCCATGCATAGCTGCACAGAGGCAGATCTCCCCCGGCTCCTGGCTCCCACTCCCTATGGCCCAGGCCAGCAGTAGCTGTCAGAGTCTATTCTGGCTGTACGAGTGATCCTCATTATCTGGCGTTAATAGGAGATTAATTAGTGTTAATTGTTGATTTTCCTGTATTTTCCCAAAGGGGAGAGCAATCTGCTGATCTCCGGGCTGGGTAATTATTGCACTGCTCAGGAATTAAGACAGGAAATTAACCCTCTATTTACTGGTGTTTTGCAGAGGCAAGATGAGCTGGAGGGTATGCCCCAAAGACGAAACATCCGCAAGAGGAAAAGACCCAACACTTTCCTGGGCAAGTGATTATGGAAACTAGTAGGCACTGTCCACACAGCTTAGCAGACCGCAGTAGGAGAATCCTACAGGAGAACATGCCCCAGGAGAAAACTTCAAGGAACCCCTTATCATTAATGTCAATTCCCCCTCCCACAGCCCCTGGGAAGAGACAAGCCAGCAGGCTGGCACAGAACAAGCCTTCTGTGACAGAAATATCCTTGCTCTCACTGGAGCTCTGATGTTCACATTCTCCCTTTCCCACCATGCTCCTGGAATGGCTGTGAGTCCCTCACCTTGAGGAGAGCGCCAGGCCAGATGCGGATGGCACCGTAGTTGAGCAGGGCTTGCACCACAAGCTCTGGGTGGTGGTCTAGCTTGTAGGCAGCTGCTTGCAGGATATTGTGCAGTGCCGTGTTGCCACTGTAGTTCATGACGTTGACGTTTGCACCTCGGGCCAGCAGTAACTCTGCTATTTGAGCATTGGCATTCTTGCAGGCCAGGTGAAGTGGATGCTGACGGTCCCTATCTGCAGCATTGATGCTAGCACCGCTCTCCACCAGCAGCTGGCAGACCTGGTAGTAGCGGTCCATGTCCTGGGGTTGATGGGGCTGCGCACAGGCAGCATTCAGTGGTGTCTGCCCCTCCTCATTCCTTGCCTCCAGCTCTGCCCCATGGCGCAGAAGCAGCTGGACGTGCTCTGTTAGGCCATGCCGTGCTGCTATATGCAGTGCTGTGTCGTCTTCCTCCTCTGTCCGACTCTTCACACTAGCTCCATGCTGCAGCAGCTGCTGCACACACCTATGTGGGTCAAGATGACTCAGTGACAGTCTGCAGCTATACTACCTCCCCTCACCCCTGTCTGTACCATCCCAGGGCTTTAATTTTTCCCAGAAGTCCAAAAATCCCTGCTTCTCATACCCTGGTGCAGTGGTTTTAAGCAAGGTGAACTGGTGAGTGGAGATGCCATCATCCTAATTCCAGTTAACTCTCCACAGGTCTGTATTACAGTGTCTTCTCACCCAGAGCCTGCTCACACACACCCACATTAGCCTGCATGCACAGTGCATGCCCTGAGCTTCACAATGTGAACCACTAGCTCTGCATTGCTGGTGGGTAGCAAGACAGTAGCACCAAATTCAGCTGCATCAGCTGAGTACTACAGCTTGCAGCCATCTGTTGGACTTCAAAGGTGATGCTGGTCCAGGAACAGGCAGTAAAGGCACCCCATTTAGCAGCCGTTGCTGCAACCACCACCCCACCTGCAGGGATAAGCAGGGAACCCTTCTACAAAGGAAAAGACTCAAAGTGGGAGATCCACCGTGTCCCTTCAGTAGAACTCACTCGATGGAGTCTGGGGTCTTGCAGAGATGCAGGGGCTTGTAGCCATTCTCAGAGACAGCCTCAGGGTCAGCACCAAAGCTGAGCAGCAGGCGCACACAGTCTGTGCTGGCTGCTGCACAAGCCTCATGCAGGGCAGTCTTACCCCCTGGTGCAAAGTTGACAGCAGCACCCCTGATCAGCAGGAGCCGCAGGCAGTCTGTGTAGCCCCGGCTAGCTGTGATGTGTAGCGGCGTGGTGAGCTCCTGCTCATAGCTCAGAGACCACAGTCCTGCAGGGAAAGAAAGGTCAGGGAGCTGCATCCAGCCACCGTGCACAAAAGCACTGGGTCCAGACCTGCCCTTTCTACCAGGGTACCTGATGTACCTCCCCCCCTTGAGAGACTTGAGTTTCTGCTCAAGGGACTGCCTCTTCATGCCAGTTCTTTCTCTGCAAGGTCCCTGCCTTTGGACTGGCCTGCCAAAGGCAAAGATCTGGGGATCACTCCTTTCACTGGACAGCCATGTTGACAGGGAGCTCAAAGGAGCAGCAGCCTTGGGGCAGAGGCTGTTCCCAGGAAGCGTGCTTCTCACCTGCAACTCAGTCATGCAGGACAGCGGTTCTGTTGACAGGAGTAAAGCAGATGAAGGGCCTGGGGCACAGGCAGGGCTGAAAGCAGCAAGGTGGCTGGAAAGAGCACCAGGTGTGAAGCAGCACAAATACAAGGAAGCAGACAGTAAAACAAGCAGGCTGCCACACACGCAAGATTCAGACAAACCTTGACCATGGTGCAGACAAGCAAGCTTCAGCAGAGATGGACATCTAGGGCTCAGGAGAGAGCAAGGGACTGAAACATGCAAACTTAGCGAAGATGCTGGAACTATTGCTGAGCTGGTGCAGTGTGCTGGCAAACAGGCTGCAGCTGTTACATAAAAGGGCTCCTGAAATCATGTTTCTTGCTGCGCAACCAGGCTAAGGTGGAGAACCAAATCCCAGACTGTGTATGTTCAACACCACATCACTCTCACCTCTTTCTTGCAGAAGCAGCATGCGATCAACTGTGTTTCCCAGAGCCTGGTTCAAACTGAACTACCTCGAGGACCTAACGCAGGGCTGTGACAACTCCTTGGCCAGCACAACCCACAGAGAGAACCAGCAGCACAGGCTGCACACAAACAGAACAGGCACACAGAGCCAGGTTACAGGGCTAGTCACAGAATGAGCACCACCTGGAGCTTGAATCTCCTTTACCAAGTGGGGGAACCCAAGCAGCTTCCAAGCACTTGCACAACCCCTGCTAGAAGGGCCAGATGTCCCAGATGCACCTCACACTCCTGGACACAAGAACACTCTCCCACAAGCAGCACAGGGGAACCCAACCACATCTTAGTGCTCTCACTCCTACCCTCATTCCTACATAACCCTAACAGCACCCATAACACACAATCCCAGCAACAGTAATGGTCTGCAGCATAAGCAAAAGTCTCTGAGCCCCTGTTGAGGTGCAGCACGCTGCCTGCCCACTGCCCCCTGCATACTCAGCCAACGGATGTTGAAACGGTAGTTCTTCCACTCTTCCAGGTCACTGGTGTCAAACACAGCATTGGGACTCAGGTTGTTCTGAGAGTTGCTGAGGATCTCGGCCACAACCCTCTGATCCCCAGTCAGCAGGGCCTGCCAGTATGTCTGGGCAGGGCCATCCACCTTCTGTGTGCAAATGGGCTCCTGACTCTTGTCTCCTCTGTCTCTGGTGCTGCCCATCATGCAGTACCCAGAGCCCCCCCAGACACCAGGGCAGGACCTGGTTCTGCTGCCTCCCTGGTCAGGCTCTGAGACTGTGGGTGCAGCCCCACCAGTGCTCCGTGCCCCAGCTAACAGGCTGCCTGCCTGTCCTGGGGCACTTTGCAAGGAGGGCGGACATGCCACAGCACTGTTTGGCCCAGGTTGGGTATAGCTCAGGTCTCAGCTTTTCTATTCTGGGAAACCTTGTGACCAAACATTTGGGCCAAATGGCTGAGAAGGACACTCCACTCTGGCAGCAGTATCCCTGCAGTTACTGGTTGTGAAGGAAAAGCCCTTAGGCAGGGCAGGGCAGCAGAGTAGCCTGACGGGTAGAAACAGAGACGCGACATCACTAAGAATAGAGGGAAGTAGTCTCATGTCCAGCTAGCCCGCTGTCACCCAGCTGCTGCCATAAACCAGTCCAGCCCTTGGCTCCTTGCACATCTCCAGCACTGAACACGCACCAATTTGCTAGTTCCACCCGAGCCCTTGTCACTAGACAGGTTTTTAAACAAGCTACAGGAAAGATCATTTTAATCAAAGCTTAAAGACAAATGACAGGTGGAAATCTGTACAAGGATGGGAAACAGCGCATTACAAGAGAAGTAAAAACATAGAAGGTACTTATCCTTTAGACCCCTTCCTCCTTTTCCTTGAAAATCAGCTTTACAGAGAGCTCCTGCATTGTTCTAGTACTCCTTTTCCCACCCTTTGACAGTCGCCTCACTCAGGGTTCTTCACTGCTGTTCCTTCACCTGAGATGGCATTTTCTCCTGTCCCCACTGAGTTGTATAAACCCATCCTGCCCCTACTTTGTTTACAGAGCAGCACACTTCAATCACAGTTGGTCAGCATTATGTACGCGTTTGTTCAGACCATATGTTCTAAAGAACACATCAAACTGCATGGAAGGCTAGTAATGTTTAGTTCAATTCTGTGGCATGGAACTATTCAGATCATGCAGCTAAAACCAAGTGACTCCAGTACACCGCCAAGCAATAATTACCTGGGGGACCAGAGAACAGTGTAAGATAGGGAACTTTACCCTTCTCAGTAATGAAAATAAATGACCGAGTTCTGTACTGACAGTCTCCAGCATGTTCTATCTGTGCTGACTTCACCACTTTGTCTAGCTAAAATGTAGCACATGAAAGGGTAAGGAGGGAAGCACCAGGCAGACTTTCTCACTTGATGGTATACTCTTAACTTCCCCAAAGATATAAGCAGGTGTCCCACGAGAGGCTAAGGTTCCCAATCACATACGCATCACCAGGGAGGCAAAAGGCTGTGTGAGTTAGTGTCAGTAATACCATACAGTGTACACTTCCTCTGGGCTTCTTAAAATATCAGCAGGGATGACTTGGGAAACACCAGGTCACTAGTGTCTACTTTAAGGTCACTGGCTAAGTTTTAAGAAACTGTCCCTACAGGCCAGTGAGGTACAGAACCAAAGCATGAAGGTTTGCTTTGGGTTTTGTTCTAGACCCTTATCTGATAAATTTGGCAGTGCATTTTTGGTCTGTGCCCCAAAGATAACAGCTGTTCTGTTATCTCTGGGGCACAAATCTTTACAAGCAGACTAACTGTCTGTTCAAGTGTCTGCAAGCCCAGCATAAGACAGGAGTTAAAATGAGCAGTTAATATTTTATTGACAAGTGGTTTCAGTTACACAAAGGGTAATACCTTTTGTATTTTTATTTCTGAGTAGACTGTAACAATTCAAAACCTGGGTTGTACAAATCTTGGAACTCAGTAAATAATCTTCACCACTCACAAGTAGCAGCACTTGCGTCTGCAAGCTCACCCTATCTGTCTCTTAGTAGCATGGATCCCCACAAAACACTTGGTCATGGTCAAGCATTATCAGTGTGCTCCATAGCTTTGTGCCATGACACTTAAAAAGAACCCATGCCTCTGGGAAAGTGGCCTTCATCAACAACTCTTCCATTCTGGCACAGGGGGGTTTTTGCCAGCGACCTTCTATGGAAAAGAATGGTGTATTTATGGCCCCTCTACACCTGACACTCCCTGTCTTAAATTCTGGAAGTCTGCCTGCACCATACTACTAACAGACAGCAGCAAGGACAACTGCACTTCCAGACTACTAATCCCTCTACTACCGTTTTTCTGCTGTTCCCAAAATATGCCACAGCCTCCAGTTTCTAATGAGCTGGAGTAACAGACCCAACTTAAGACATAAGGCAAGAAAAGCATCCTTATGCCACCTGACACCTTCACACTCAAGCACTGCCTCTGCCTCACACATATTTCACACCTATCCCAGTAATCTCTAACAGGGCAGCACTGATGTTGTTCCTTTCCAGTACCACTTCCAAGGGCCCTTATTCTCACCAGCAATGTGGCCACCTTCAACAAGCCTGCTACCATTTGTTCAATAGCTCTGGAATCCTCCTTCCTCAAGCAAAAGCCGTTCTTCCCCAGTCCCTCTTCTACCTTCTTGTTTCCACCACTGGTGATTCCTCTCAACACTTTTCTCAGGCATCAGTGCTCTTTCTCTGGTCCCCATCCTGGGCACTTCCCATCCTCCCATGTCCCAGCCCTGCACACCCACCAAATTTCTTGCTAGTCCAGCGTAGCTCATCACCCTTGGTCTCAATGATGAGATTGATGGCTGCATCCTTGGTGAAGTACTTCTGCACCATCTCCAGGTCCCCAGTGAAGAGCGCATTCTGAACCAGCAGATCCCGACACTCCAGTGGCTCCAAACGGCTGCTCTGGCATCCCTGGCTAGCTGGGCTCACACTGTGCTTGCTGTGGTAGTACTGGGGCCTTACATGCCGAGAGTACTTCCACTCATCTAGATGCCCCCCATCCAGTTGCAGCAAGTGTGTGGTAGAGCTGAAGGGAAAGGTGCAGTCCATCACAGGGGACAAACAGGACAAGCCTGAACTATGAACTGAACGAGCTACTGCAGGCAACAGCCTCTTATCCAAGGCTATGTCCTTTGCAGGTTACTCCTGGGTTCCAGCTCCCCAGTGTCTGCCTGGATTCAGGCATGTCCTGACTCACCCATTATAAATAGTCCTGCTTGGCAACTCCCTTTTATCACCTCATTCCAAGAGATTATTTTCAGCTGCTGGATGCAATCACCAGCACACATTAGGTACAGAAGAAGGGTAGCAGGCAGCCTTGAAAAGCTCTCTATGTGCTTGCTTGTTTGCTCTGCAAAGTCTCTGCTCTGCACTATTCTCCCTCTTGGAAAGAAAGAGAGTGAGGTTACAGTCCAAGCACACCTTTGGAGACCTCTTCAGCCTCACTCACACGTGCTGAGCTTCACCATGCTCACCACACCACGCAACCCCACCACAGGTAATTCTGTACACACATGCCCAGTGGCCTTTTTCTTTGGCAAGTACAGTCCTCTCAAAGCCTCTCCCCCCTCACTGGTTTGTCCCCCTTTTGCACAGACAGTGCCCAAAACTCACAAACAGCTCTTCTGTCCTAAGATAACATGTGAAGAGCTCATCAGAACTATTCGTTATTTATTTTTTCTTTCCCCTTTCTCATCTCTCACTTCTACCTCCTTCACTTCTGCCATCTCTTACACTGCCTAGAGCCACCTTTTACCCAGGGCTTTCTTCGGTTACCAGTCCTGCAGAGAGAGCAAGTATGCAGGGGGTATAAAAAGGCTGCAAAGGGGAGTCACAGCCGAGAATATAGAAACAGGTTTGGGGCAGAAAAAATTGGCCATTTATCCAAGGCACAAAAGAAATTGGACAATCAGGCTGAAACCAAATGGAGAGGAACAGTCAAACAGGAGAAAGGAGAGGAGACAGGACGAATTACCTACAGAATCCACCAGGCTCCTCTCCCTGTAGATTGTACCCATCTTGCTCAGCAGCTGTAGGAGCTCACATACCTTGCTACGAGCAAAGTCATCTGTGTAAACTCCAAGCCTAAAGATGTAGTAGATGGCCATCCCTGACAGGTCAGAGACTACCCAGAAAACCATGTTTTAATGCAGGTATTAGGTAGTCGTATACACTAACCTGGATGTATTAAATGCTACCATTTTCAAAAGGTCCTGATGACACATAGTAAGCTACTGGAGCCCATGCTGTGCACTTTGTTTTCAAGTCTTGAACTATTAGCTCCTCATTTTCTACCTTAAGCATTAATATATCCTGGGTTTGCTTTACTGTTAAACCTGCTGGGTATACAGAAGCTGCTGTGCTAGATTGAAGCCAAAGGAAAAGTACATATTTCTATAATACAGTAGATGAAAGGAAGGAGGGATCCAAAAGAACTTGCACTCTGATCATAAGGGGGAACAAGCAACTAGATCCTGCTAGTCTGCAAAAGGTTAATGCAAGTGGTAGCCAGCAGCTGCTGTTTTGGGAAAGCCTTTACTCCAGCAAGCACAAAGAGTCCCTTCTGTAAGCAAAGGTAGCAGACAGACACCTCATGGAACTTCAAACCGGGCTCCAAGGAAAGAATAAGTAGAACATGTGCAATCCTCAAGACAACATTGCTGAACTGAAGCCCTCATTCACAAGTAGTCCATGAGACATGGGGGCTGGATTAGAGACCCTCATTTGAGTAAAGGAGGTTGTCCTTCAGATATTTCTTAGGTCTGCTTTTGCACAGAAGCACATGGGTTAGAGTGGTAGCCACTCTTAGCCTTCTTTCCTGCTCAGGAGCAACTTGCTATGGCTGGAATTCATTCAGAAGAGCTTTCCAAGCACACTTCTGACACAAGCAAGCAAGCTTCTCAGGGAAGAGGCCCTGATAAGGGTAACACATGGAGGGATTGCAAATTGTGTTATTAAAAATTCTAACCCAGCTGGAAGGAAAGTTTGAATATAGAAACTGACACCCCACCTATCTCTCTCTTTAGGTCTCACCTCCTTCCTCCTTGGAGGCCTTTTACAGAACTAATGTTCTTCATTCCCAACCCAGATTACTGACAGCTGCAGCAACTTCACTAACTGTAGTGTCAGAAGCAGGTGACAGAGGCCTTAACCAGAGCAGGAGTACAAGGGTCTGGACTGGGGAACACCAGCAGAAACCTAGCCCAAACAGCCAATTCCAGGTGAGCCAGCCACAACTCCACCCACAGCCTTGTTCAATTACTAGTTCACTGGATATGCATTCCTACCCATGCTGTCTGAAACATGGGGCTCTCTTCCTAACCTTACTGCTGTTGCCTTTGCCTTGTGTGGCTTCTTATCTTCCTGGTCCACTGCCACATTCAGTATCTGTGGCTCCTCTCCCAGTAGCTCATCATCAGCCTGGAGAGAAGACAACCTCAACATAGCATCTGGCACATTCCTGGTTCACCTCTAATACACCACTAACACTGGACCAGGAACACTGTCCCTAGAGGCCACACCACATGTTAGTCGTTCCCAGCCTAACTCACTCCTGCACATGGACACAGGTTGCACAGAGCAGTGGTTAAGTTGAACTTTCTCCAGAAAGAAACATCCATGAACACCCTCCTGAACCTGAGAGCTCTGCTCTTGGACTCATGAATCTCAGAAGCCTTTCCATTTCTCTTCAACATCTCCAAGCAAAGCAGTTGGCAAGTAGGAAGGTCCACAGGGCTCATCTGTAGACAGATCTCTTTTCCCACCTCTTCTTTTCTATGTCTTGATCACCTTCAGGCCATGGACTCTGTCTGCAAAGATGGGGCAGCTGAACTTCACCAGACTCACTCTCTCAACTCCATTTTCCCCTACCTCCCAAAGACACTGGGCCTTTTACCTGAGGCTTCCCTATCACCACACCACATCTGTTAGGAGAACGTCTCATCACATCCAGTTCATTGTCATGTTACACCCTTCCCGCTTGTGTTTCAGCCCACTGCCACCATCAGGGAAGAACTGCAGCCTTCCCCATAACAGAGCCCACTCTGTTCCCTGCAGCATCTCTGAACCATTTCCCTTGGAAGGGCAGCTGTATAGGCAGCTGAGAGGCATATAACACAGCCTGGCTTGGATGAGCTGAGCCACAATGCACATGAAAAATAAAGCTTGGCAGACAGAGCAGCCAGGTTCTTCCCACCTCCAGACAACACTCAGGGTCTCAGCAAGGAAAGCCAAGCATCCATGCACGTGCAAGTCCAAATGCCTACATTTGGCATTGCCCACTATCCACACCAAGGTGTGATAATAAGCAAGCACCTGGAAATCCAAGATGGGCTCATGCCTCTTGCACCACAGCTATGGCCATGAGAAGTGGCAAGAGGAGAGAAGATACCCAAAGCCCTATGCACAGAAGATGAAATGTAGCATCCTGAAGAATAAACCCACCACAGACAGATTCTTTGAAAGTAAGGTTAAGGTTTCAGCCGGAGCCTTACACAGACGCACGCACAGAGAGGGCACAATCAAGGCAATATACCACACAGTACCATCCATAAACTCATGCATATCAACGTTACAAAGTTCCAGCCATTAAGTATCAGCTTCTAGTTTCTTGATCTGTGTTGCATTTACAGCAGCCCCAGTTCCCTCCCAGCCATGGCATGCAGATCCCTTACTTAGAGAGTACATTGTGAATCCTCCATTCATTGCTGGCAGAAACATGGATGAAGACAGCACATCCAAGCTCAGCACTTCCTTGCCTCTGATTATATCAGTTAGCACCCCTTCAGCATAAGGCTGCAGGACCCAATCCCTTCATCCTGAGACCATCCCGCCACGTATGTTTCCCAAATACATTGGAAATTCAGACACACTAGCCCTGGGGTGGGATGGGGAGAAATTCCACCTCCTGAAAATGTTTGCTGCCTCAACCACAGGTAGGCCGCATGTTTTATACCCTTCCCTCCCTCCTCTGATTTGACAACCTTTGCCCCTACTCCAGCTTTGCTTCTGCCCTCATACCTGCTCAGCAGTCTTTTCTGAGAAAATGATAGAGCATCTTTTCCTATTCAGGAAAGCAGCCAGCAGGGTCACTGTGCAAGGGACATAAATGTCAGAACCCATTTTAAGTATACCTGCAGGCTTGATCCTCACCCCACATGTCTGGTCACAAGGTGGCACCATGCAAAACCACAGCTAAAACCCTGGCTAAAAGAGCCTGAACACAATCAGGAGTGAGAGGACAAAGGGAGAAGACTGAACACATGCCACCAAGAAACAGGATAAAGTGGTACCAGGAGCTTTGTACTGCCACATAGGATTTCTATTTTGCAGAGGTTGGGAGAACAGAGGAGGCTGCCCATGCAGCAGTCAGAGAGGAATTGGGGATAGAGGGACAGCAGCAAGGCCATCCTCCCATTCAGCCACTAATCAGAACTCAAGAAACTGCTGCTGAAGCTGCTGCTCCACCTGCTCCCTCTGCCTAGTCCCTCCAGCTCACATAGCTTCCCATGGACATTCAAGAGCACGTGCTCGTACTCAGCTTCATAGTCAACCTGGCAGAGGCTGCAACTCTTCTCCCAGCTCTACCCAGAGCACAGGAGCTGAAAGGCTTAGGGCTGCAGGGTCTGGAGCCTGCAATAACACAAGCTCAAGGGCTTGTCAGAAAGTAAGCATAGCTCTGCACTGGACATGGAGCACAGGTGAAAGACAGGACACCTGAGAGACAGTCCCATCACCAAGCATGCCCCACACATCCCCATGCCAGAGGCCAGCACCCAACTGCCGTGACCATGCCCCTTGCTCCTCTTGCTGCAGATGACACCAGGCCTGACTTATCGAGTAAATTTCTCTATAGTGCCAAGCAGAAGCAGCCATGGTGGGGAAGAAACATTAGGAGCATCAGAAAGAGGTTGTGTGGGGAGTGAGCAGTGTGCGTGTAAACGAGCCTGTAACGAGTTTGTAATATGCATGTGCGGCGCGGCCTGCGCAGCGTCATCACAATGGCATAGGCACTTTCCCGCCTCATTGCCTCCCAAATGGATTTTAAATATCATTCCGAGGACACAATTATTTAAAACGCTGAACTAAACACTCGCTAATGGGAAAACCGCGTGTGGCCTGCAGCAGCCATCCCTCATGGGGCCACTCTGCCCATGTCATCCTATTCTCCAGTCCCATACCCTGCATGGGGCCACATGGAAACAACCTCCTCCTGCTTGGAGACCATGTGGGGTACCACTAGGTAACTGTCCTGAGCCCAGCCCAATACACATTGCTTATGTGAGAACACGCTTCTTGACCTCAGGCCCCAGAGAAGCACTCTGCCCTGTTCCAAGCTTCTCAGCACTGGGGGCACAGCAAGACAGGCATCGGGCTCTAAGAGTCGCTGACTGCAGCTCCGTATCAGGAAGCACCTTACCAGACAGCAGGTCTTTCCATCCCCACCATGTTTGGCAGCAGGTAATATAGGGCTATAAAAGGAGAGGACATTAGAAGAAGGATGCCTTCTGACCCCCATTGTTACATGGCCCTGGAAATTATGGATATCAAATAAGACTTACTTTTTCACATAATTAACTTCTGAATACATCCCCCACCCGCACTGCACAATCCCAAGCAGGGAAGATGAAGAAGCATTGCTGTTGGCTACATCTGAGACTCCAGAGTGAAAAGAATATAAAGAGAGGGAGAAGGAGGAAAAAAAAAACAACCCAACCAACCCCACAAACAAAAACCAATGAAACAAAGTATTTGCAACAATCCTTGCTGGGGAGAACATAGATGGAGACACAGATCCAAGGATGCCACAGACCCTCAGTCCCATTACAGCACTGGCAGCATCAGGGATAACAGAGCCTCAACCAGCAATGTGTGTGCTCACGGGGAAGCATCTGTCTGACCTTTGATCATCACTCACCTCTCATTCTCCAGGCAGGGATTCTGGGCCACCATGAGTTACAGACTCAGAGTTACCATTACTCAGTGACAACAGCCTGCCTCAGACCAAACCAGAAAAGGGAAGGGACATAGACCAGCCCTGTCCCTACACACCAGCAGCTGAACTCAGAGAGGATGAGAGTCCCTTGCTGGAACCCTGGCTGCACTTCAGAGGTTCATATTTTAACAGCTTTGGCATCACCAGGGCTATCCATCACCAGCTCATTTTCCTCAGAGTGCTGAACCATTCCTGCCTATGCTATTTGGAACAGTGTCTAATGATGCACCAGAGCAGCCACCTGGCAGCACTGCTGCCAAGGGATGCAACAACATGGGAAGAGAAATGCACGCAGGTCTGTACACTGGTACCAGCCTCCATTGTCCAAAAAGCTCCCGCCCCTCAAACCTGCCCTACTCATCACAGACCACAGAGATGCTCTGCTTCTTGGTCCCCCACCCTATGAGAGAAAAGAGTATATAACTCAACTCGTTGCTCACACCCAAAAATGAAAACAGAGAACACAGGCATTACTGACATTTTTATGAGCACTTTGATTCATTTTGTCATGCTATAACATTCTTTGGAGGGGTTTGAAAAACAGACCAAGGCAAAAAAAAAAAAAAAATAGGCATTACTTTTAGCCCATGGACACATATAGCTTGGTAAGAACGTGTCAGATTAATGTAGACATGGGGTCAGGGACACGCAACATGACAGTGCTGCAGTGTTGCAGCATTAAGAACTCAGTGGGAGACTTGCAAGGATACAGGCAGACCTGGAAAAAGACAAACTCACACAGCCCCAAAACACACAAAGAGTGCCTGGGCTCTGAGTTAAGGTCTGCTTTTTACCATAACCTGAGTGTTTCTGGGTCATTTTGCAGTGACCAGTTTCTTGTGAATCCCTGCTGGTTGGCAGTCTACTCCCTCCTCCCAGAGCAACTTCATTCAGAACTCACCTGATCCATGAAGGCATCATGGCACGAACAGGGCCACAAGTTCGGTCTGGAAGAAGCTGAGCTGTGGAGCAGTCCTCAAAACATCTAATCTGTGCTAAGCATGGTGAGTGATCTCTCAGAAAAGGAAAACTGCATGACATCCTGTATCAGGGCAGCTCTATGGCTATGTACTGTGGGGAAACAAGCAGCACAACCCCTGCACAGTGAAAGATGAATGCACCCTCATATGGGAAATGCAAAAAAAGACAATCTGGCCAGGTTCAGGGCAGAACTCACCATTCCAAGAGCAACCATCTCCTTCTGCCTCTCAAGCTAGGTGTATCTGCGCAGCAGGCTGCCCTTCCAGATCTGTGAGGAAATGCGAGGATGTTGTAAGAGGAATACTTAGTAAGATAAATACTAGGCCAGTCATAAACCCTATTCTTCCAGCATTTAGAGGAGTAAAATAAAAACGAGGGGGGTGGACATGAAGCAGGATGCACGAATTACAGTATTGGAGAATCGAGCACCTGCACCTCTAAAGCTTTACTCCTTTTGGACTCGTCCAGTGCCAGATACAATACCAGACACTTCCAGGAGACAGCCGCTCATCTCATCATAAATCGGGACCTTATCCACACAGACGGCCAATTACCTGCTAAGAGAGCCAGGGTATCACGTAGGGAAGTTGCATGGTCCACAGGCACCCTGTTTCGGGCTGGACACCACCAGGATCCTGCCTGTGCAGCAGAAATATACTGGGCATCAGGTAGTCAGAGAGAACCACCTGCAGGGCAGAAGCAGAACTGCAGTTCCGAGCACTCCGTCCCACAAAAAGCGTAACTGCACATTCTACAGCTAGGAAAATGTGACTGCTGCTGGAAAGGGGAAGAAAACTCAGGCGGTGTGGCCTAGGGAGCAGTAGAATAGACTGGGCAAGGAGATGGACTGCTCACCTTCTGGATGCAAACGGCAGCCTGCTCACAATCCCGTTCCTGGACTTTCCCAGGCCTGACACCACATCCAGATGAGTATCCCCCATGAACCTGGCTCACAGTCAGCCCTGCCACGGCCACTGTGTCACCTGCACAGCCTCTCCCTACAGCACAACCAGCCACAAGGGCTAAAGGAAATAGAAATACAGCCCTGTTGAGCACAATGCTGCTCCCACCACTGCTCAGGACCAGTTCTGACTTGCAGGCAGGGCACTACGAAGAAAAGAGCACTCTTCAGTGCTGTCCTACAATCAGAAGGAATGAAGCACCAGTACAAACTCTTTCCTCCCTCCCCTAGCCAGCACCACACCACAGCAGCAGGGCTGAGACTGAAGGTGATATGCTCAGTCCTGGTTCTGATGTCTCCTCTACTCTCTCTAGGAGTAGCATGTACCTCTTGTCTATCCCATGCTACTGAGTCAGACTGACCCCAATCAGAGAGAAACAAGCATCTGTCACAGTTCCATAGATCAAGAAACTCAGCATCACCTCACAAGCCTTGTGAAGTCCATCACTACCCCGCATACTGTCACCAACCACAACTCTGGTTCCTCCTGACACTCCAACCCCAACTTTTGCCTCCACTGGAAGACCTTAGAACTAGGCATCCACTCCCAACCTGAAGCTGGCAAAGGACATCCACCACATCTCCACCCATAACATAGTGCACATCTTTCCTTCACTCCACCAGAGATGTCAAGGCAGCACGTCCATTCAGGAAGCCAGGGGTAGCCCTGCACACCCTGAGAAGGTGCTGCACTCATGGGGCAGTCAGGAAGATCATGCCCTCCACCGTCAGTCTGGACACAGCACTCGCTCGGCCCTGTGGGCTGCACAGGCTCTGTATGGACAGACAGAACCTGCTAGTCCTCCCTTCAGGACCTTGGCTCACTCATGTAGGAAGCACCTGGAAGCTCCCAGCCAGCTTGAGGAAGAACAGACAGGACCAGTCATTAACATGATGACCCAAGGCAAAAACAAGATGCTCAATCCTAGCCCAGTTTGTATCCCTGCAGGACAAAGTTCTTTCTTCAAAGCCACTGGAACCAAGAAGAGATTATGTCCACAAGTCCTAGAAAGAAAATACCCTTTTTTTCTTCTGTCACTCCAGCTCCTTTTGCACTGTTTCTTCTTCCCCTACCTGAAAGGGATAAATTTTTCACCAGGAAGTAAAAAACCCAAGCAAGCAAAAAAGAAAAACCTTCAGAACCCGTCAGAAAAACCAAAACACCTTTGAAAACACTTTATAAACAGAAGGAAACCCCCCTACCCATTGCTAACTGCACCCCACTGACACAGAGTGATTTAGTCTCAGCTCTGACTGGTACAAACTGATAAACAGCATGCTGGTAACCTAGGCTAGCACAAAGAGGCCCAGCACAGGAAGGAAGCACTTGAGGAAGAACAGCAGGGAACTCAAAGACAACATAAGCCTTTAGCAATCAGGAACCTGAAAACTGAAATAAGGAGTTTGGAGAACTGCAGAAGAACCCATCCTGCTTCCCAGACTGACCCTAGCTTTTCACAAGTATTCCCTGTAATCTCTGTTCTTTGTTGTATTTTGTTGATTCCAAACAGCAACTGTTCATCTGGTAATACCAAACAATCCAGATGGTCACAGTTCAAACTGCCTTACAGTTTATGATGCAAAGATTAAAGACACAATCTGTGTTTTTATACATTTATTTGCAAACAGCCAACAGGAGGTTTTGCTTTTTAAGTTGCATTAAGTCTGAATACCAACTCATACAGGACTTCGCAAGACAGAAAGTCTCCACTTAGGATCTCCATTAACAACTTGCTGAGAACTGGATAGCTCAGAGAAATCAACCTGCTATTGGGTGCTCCATAGTTGGCATATGGAGCCAATTAAAACTAAAGTAAATCTTCCTAAAAATTATGACAAGTCTGTGATGTTATCAGTCAAGTCTGTGATTTGGCAAAATAAGATAAATTCTACATAAACCACTTCCATTTCTTATGCTCCAACCCCTTAATTTATTATCAAGCAAGTCTTAGAGAACGGTTTCCTTTATTTTACCTGGAAATAATTCTAAACTAACTGGCCCACACCTAACAATGCTGTCCTCCTTTTCCAGAGTGAAACACATTCCCTTTCTGATCCTTTCCTGCTACTCCATACTCCTGGTTTGGTTTTGGTTTTTTGTTTGGTTTTTTTGTTTTGTTTTGGTTTTTTTGGGG
>NW_009925563.1:4232-28817 GCF_000696875.1 Nestor notabilis | reverse complement strand
CCATGGACTTGTGCACATTCAGGTTCCTAGGATGATCTTGAACCTGATCCTTTCCTCTCAGCCTTCTCCAAATCCAGGGTAGCCAGTTCTCCTGATAGCTTCCAGAGAGGGCCCACATTATCCCTAGTCTGTTCAGTCTGTCCCACAAGGAGTAAAGGGAGGATGTGGCTGCATTTGTGCAATCTCGCTCCTCCCTCTGGTAAGACTGGGCCAGTCTGAATAGGGTTGCATGTTATGACTCCACTAATTTCTTTACTTTGCCCACCCGGCTGACAACAACTCCAAGGCACAAACACTGTGGGCAGAGCTTGTAAGGCCTCAGCAATATGAAAACGTAAGTTGTCCCTGCAGCCTTGTATCGCAGCTTACCTGCACTGTGTGTATCCGACAGAAATGCTTCTGTCTGTCTTTAAGGCAGCCTGGTTGTAACGACTCACTAGAAACAAAGGGAGGTCTTGAAGCAATTACATAGCTAAGGAAATAGAACAAGAAAATATCTAAACCACTGGTTATTTTTACAACTTAATGATTGTAAAAATAGCTTAAATTACTTAGACTATTTTTTTCATTAGAGGTATCAACCATTTAGCACTATCTGAACAGAGGGCTGTTGCTTTGCTGTTTCTTTGTGTGTTATGAGCTGTGAGATAATGACAAGATAAATCTTTGTGGGTTTCCTCCTTATATACATATCTACATCAGAGCTGTGAAGTCAGAGGGGGAAGCTGCTATCACAGCACTGGCACAATACCGAGCCCTTCCCCAGAGCTATATTCTGATGAGAAACGGGGTGTTGGGGAGAAGAGTACCTCAATGGTAAGATGGCAGAGACGGCTGAAGCAGGATCATAACATTCACCCCAGCAGTTAAAAAAAATAATAAAAGGAGACCCCCTCCCTCCCCCCAGAATTCTGCAGTCCTAAAGTGCAATTACTTTTGTGCAGTCATGTCAGGCCAGGGATCAGACTGGATGAAGTTCAAAGCACAAACATCAAACGAGTGCCGTTCGGGATTCGAGGAGGAGGGGGGAAGTAAGGAAAAGAACAACAGTTCTCAGGCATTCAAGTGCATCAAGAAAATAAATGTTCCTTTCTTTCAGAAGAAAAACAACCCTCAGTCTGGTGGAATCCTGGCTTTGTAGTCATGAAAAATAAGGGTTTTTTTCCACTTCTAGCTGAGAATGTCCCAATATGACACAGTACAAATAAACACCAAAGCAAGAGCTGAGGTGCCGGGATATTTTTGTGGTGCCCTGCTGCTATACAGCCTTATTTTATTCTCCTCTGGTGACTCTTCAGATCTGGGTACAGAAGAAGCACACTGAATTAAAGGCATCTGGTAGGAAGTGGCTCTTTTCTCTGGTCGGTCCGGGCTGGACCCGTCGCTTGGTCTTTGGCCATTGTACAGCAAGTACCTGCCCCGGGCATCCTGCTCCATTTTGAAGATCTCATACTCGGTGTGAGGTAGGCGGATGCCGAGTGCAATGCAGCCGTTGGTGTGGGTGACATCCAGCTGAACCCCAACTTGCCAGGACCCCTGTGCTCCGCATTCATTCCCATTGAAGACATTGAGCAGCGAGGCTGTGGATATATCCATGGGAGTGACCTTCATGTGATTGACTGCGAGAGAGGAAGAGAGGAGCTATTAGCAGAGGGATGAAAACAAAAGCGAAGACAACAGGCGGGTTGGAGTGTACCTGCGAAATCAGAATTGTCTCTCCCTGTTCATTTGAAATCAAATTTTCATACTGTGGGTGTTGCCAGCAGATCTATTTGCATTGTATGTCTTTGATGCAATTGCTTCTCGCACAGAGCACACACACACCCCAATGCAGTTGAAGAAAACCTGATGGCTGCATATCTCAGTCAGAGATTAAGCAGAGCTTTTCATAAATTCCAGACAATCCTGTACAGATAAAAGCCTGGTTTGTTGTATTAGGAGATAGGTAAAGGAAGAAACAATAAAACTTTAATCATGTTTTAATACCATCTCTGTTAACCCGTAAATAGGACTGTTTATCATGTATTTTTCATAATTTTTTAATATCTGTTACCCCATAAAGCTAATGAAATAATTGGTTCCAGTTGGAAGATTTGGAAAGTACCACAGCTGCACTATCTTCCTAAATTACTTGTCCTTTTTTGCATGAACTATAAAATATAGCTGAACTAAGGAGAGATGCTTTTTCTCGTATCTCAACAATGGCTGCAGCTTGCAGTACCAAACGTAGAAGTGCTGCAGCTTCTGCAATTCTAACCTGCCTGTATTTCAAAAGAGCTTAAGACACAAAGTTTTATTTTTCAGCCCATTTTTAAAGGCTGGGAAAAATCAAACTGAAGGAGCCTATAGAAGCTGGATAGAGTTTTTTCCTGGTGTGCATTTGACACTGCATCAAGAAAAGGGGATTCGAATGGATCCCCTTTCAGACAGGGGGAAGGAAATAATAAGCCATCATGCCTCCCAGCACACTAAAATCCCAGTTCTCTTGCTGTCATTTTATAGTAAGACTTGTTGGGAGTTTTATTCTGAAGTTTTATAAACAGATTTGACCCAATGACTCTACAGTTCACATTATTTGCCCTGACTGGTGTAAAAGGTGATTTATAGAAACTGAATCTAAAAGTTCTAGCAAAACCAAGTTAGTAACCTTGATCCATAATGTAAGTTGGCATAGCATCAACCAGGAAGTCAAGAAAAAACTGGACTTCTCTCCAGGAGGTCAGTTGGGACATGCTGCATGCAGCTCTAAAGAGCAGATGTTCTGACAGGCAAGGGCATCTCCTGCCTCCTATGAAAATCCCAGATTAGTAAATTGGTTTTTATAGTTAGATGCTTTCCTAAATTGGAGCCATGCAAGAAGCTTTATGCTTCTCGCATGGTAACTGAGAGAAGATGGAAAGAGACCACAGAGTGCTTGGGGCTTTCAGAAGCTCTGCTGGGGCTGGTGCCATGGCAGAACATCGTGTTTTGGAAATGTTTGTTTGTGTGAGTGGTTAAAGCCACTGAGCTCTTTCTAAGCAGGGTGCTATGGGGCTGTTTACACAGGAAGGCTTCTCAGCTACAGGGACCCGGAGAGCGTCACTGCTGTGTGCTGCTTCCCAAAGTACTTGAGGGTTGCAGTTAGATACATCTCATCTTCACTGTGGTGGGATCAATCAGCGGTCTTTAGGGACATCCTTACTTGTTCTAGGGCTCCTTGGAAGCTGATGAAGACACATGCTGTTACATGTCTTTGACAGAAAATTATTTATACCACCTCAGACCTGAAATGTCTTCTGAAGGTGCTTTCTTCTCTCTACTGAAGGGAGCCCTAGGACACAGATCTAATCTTAGATGCCTGCTTAGATGCTTGAAATCTGGCCACTGGGCTCCAAGACTTAGTGATGCGAAATCTTATTTTCTTGTGCTGTACTTAAAGATCTCTGCCTCAAATGAGAATTGCTTCAGTGGTGTGAGCTGCCGTGCAGCTGTATAGTTTGGCTGGCATTCACACACCGCTTGTGAGCTTCCCAAGAAATGACTAACCCCTGAAAACAACAGAATGAAATAATCAGCAGCCAAACTGTTACGAGTGAACTCTGCTCTGGTCCAGAACTATTTGACCAGCTCTGCCCCCATTTAACAAGACACTCTACCTTTGAACACAAACTCTGTGCCACCCATGACTTTGGATGAGTGCACTCCCCGGCTGTAGCGTCCTTTGGCATAGATGGTGAAGGTGGGGTGCTTGCAGATGGGGTCGGAGTAGTGGTAGTAGTGACCTTCCCAGGTGTTGTTGTTGTCGTGGAAAATGAAGTGCCGAGTGAGGAAGAGGACCTCTGGTCGCACCTCGCAGCGCTGGCTCACCCACTCTCCGTGTAACCCTATGGTCAGATCCGCCTTGGGGGGTAAGATGGGAGGATGGTGCTCATCCGAACGGTAGATGATTCTGCACGCGATGCACGTGCGGTCATGATTCTGAAACGAAGCAGAGAGAAGCCCTCGTTAGGCACTATCCACGATACAGGGCAATGAATCAGGCCACCTGTTTTGTGCTGAAGTGACACCGACTGCACAGGATCATCTAGTTCCAACCCCCTGACTGTTCTATGATTCTATGATTCTAAGGGTGAGACTAACAGGAGTTTCAAAGCACTTGAAACATGACACCGTTTGGTTTTTTATGTCTAAGGCTGCATAACAGAAGAGCAGTTAGGAAATTAATTCCCTCATCTGCATTTATCTGAACATTTTACACCAGCTTTTTATAGGCTCTAGAAAAGGCTGACTTTATCCTTCAAATAGTATGAGAAGCTGTCAGATGTTAATTTACTTGGCAACACTTGTGTTAGAAACAAATGCATTTGCTGAGCTCTTATTTTGCATCTGTTTTCCTTTTAGTTCCTTTTGTAGAAAGACAACAGTGTCCTAAGGACATTTTTCCTCACATCCACCTTGTTCAAAGTGCGGGGTGTTTTCCTGAGGTGCAATTCAGAGTGCACTGCATTAAGAGCAGAAGCTCTCTATGAAGCCATTGGGGTGGGAGATTTATACAAATACTTCCAATTTGCACCCATTTCCAGTCCTCTTTTCTGAGATTTCTCCAAGCTCCTCTGTAATGTAAGTGCTCATATTCATTGCTCATACTTTAAAGCCCATGTGAGCTGCTATGGAGTCAGCATTTCTCCACTCACTGCCTTCAGCTCACAACACACTCCAGGGGTGACATTTACACAACCTTTGCTAGTGCCCTGAGTTTCTCCACTAATGTGACTGTAGCCGTCTTCAGAGAATCAACATAAAACTCCCATGGTATATCCCTTCTACATATATTAAACAGGGTTCATATTTGCCCCATCCCAGACCAGATAGACACCAAAAGTCAGTGAGATCCATGAAAAGTGCTGTTCTGCATTCCTGGGATTTAGAATAATGGTCTATGTGCAAAATAATTATAAATGATGTAGCTCAGGTTGATGTGAACCAGTGCTGGCCAACAACCCTGCTCTGAGGAGGAAGGAGGTTGGACTTGGTAACCTCCAGAGGATCTTCCCACCTCAAAACACTTGGTCTTTTGTGAACCACGTGTCAGCATGCTATTGAAGTGGATGCAGTTCCTTCTCACTATGGAGCTTATTAACCAATTTTAAGATACCTTTTTTTTTCAGGTAAATTCTGCAAGCAGGTGCAAGAGCCATTAATATCTCAGTGAAAATACAAAGAATACTTAATCGAGTAATTTAACTGCAGCTGGTGAAGTTAGCACAGATTTGTGCCATAGTAATAGACAGCAGAGGCTGGTGCAAAACTCCTGGCTCTCCTGAACATTGAAAGCACAGACACTGCATAAGGACTGTGAAACTGAGCCATTTTCTGAGATTACAAGTTTCAGGTTGGATTTTCTGAGATTACAAGTTTCAGGTTGGATTTTCTGATGGTCAAGAGCAGAACCAAGATCCAGTTATGTTTCGTATGATGATGTATGTTTCTTGTGTGGCCTTCCTGTGTGACTTAACCTCATTTCATAGAAACACAGACAATTACAGCTCTTCTGGTTAGGACAGGGCTGGTAGGAGGCTAAATAAAGACATTGAACTGTCAGAAAGCAGACAGAAATTTCAGGGGCCTGGATTTAAAATAAAATTTTAAAAAATTACAATCCATAACAAACTACTTAACAGTTACTAATACTAATATTCTAATAGTATGTAGCTCTATTCCTAGAACAAACCTTCCAATACAATCTAACAGAAGTCCAGTGTCCACCTTCCTCTTGCCTACAATAAAATCTCAGCAGTTTTCCTCTGTGAGGTTGTTTGGGAGTTACAAAACTGGTCTGTTGAATCTCTCGCTGTCTTCAACAGATGTCAGTCTTCTTCTCTGGGAAGTGGTCTCGTTTACTGAGTGGTTTGTGGCTCAGGATTGCTGGGGGGCAGATGACTTATAAATTACTAGGAAATGAGTTGGTGCTGGGGAAAGGTGGAGACTACCTTGGCACACCTCGGGCAGCAGCAGAGCTGCCCCATTTCCAATGAGCTCCAAGGAGGATGCCAGAAGCTGAGCGCTGCTGGTGCACAAGGGAACTGTTGGATGAGGTGTACGGTTCTGTTCACTGCCAACCAAAGCACCAAGGAAACACACATTTTTGAACTGTTATAGAAATAACGCTTTTTCTTCTTGGGAATCAGTATCTAAAAGATGCCCCAGCTGCCTTGCACAGGCACCTGCAGTGATTCAGGCCAAGGGATTGCTCTGGGGAAGATGCTGGTGTCTACCAAGCACTCATTTCTCCAGAGTGGCTTTTCTGCCACAGGGCAGGCTGGTGTCACTGCTTCTTAACACTTTAAGGGCTAATAAACTGCCCAAATGACAGAAACTTTATTGCTGTGATTGCCCCACTCACATAAAGGGAAGCAAGAAGGTGAGGAAAAGACAGTGTCGTAAAACTAAACATAGCTTATAAGAGCTGAATTGGTCAATAGAAAAAGACAACTTCTGATACAGTCCCTTCTCTGCTGAAGTTGAGAGCTCTTATCAGCTCCCAGAGGAGACCCTGGCAGAGCAATATTTGGTTTGGTTTATATTCCCATTTCCCTCTCAGGAGCCTGTCCTCCACAATCAGTTTGTGAGCCAAAAGCAATTTAACGTGGGAACCAGTGGTTTCTGTTGCCCTTGTTCAAAACCTGAAGAAGACCAAGTGGAAACCTAGCCTGTTGTCTTCTTGGTCACCCTTGGCTGTTTGTGGGATTCCTCTGTTGTTTCTCAGGTCCAGTGAATGGGTAAGAAGGAGATGTGTAATCAATCCTATTTGTAGCAACATTATTAGGTTTTTTTTTTTACTTTCTTGACCAGGAAGGACTATCAAGCATAAATGTTCTCTTTGCTGTTCTTCTAGCAGTGATCTTAGGTTTCACCTCTCCTCTACAACATTAATAAAAATGATTATGATGAGTCAAGGCTCTGATGCTGGGCTGGAAGTATTATCATAGTTTGACATCTTCTCCATCATACTGGGAGTGTAGAAGGTGTACACTGGCAACACCTGCAGCTGCTTGGTCCCTTGGCTGTGGCCAGCAGCAGAGTAGGCAAAACGTCCATAGAGCTCCATGGTGGAAAAAAATTCATACCTACAAGCAGCCCATTTCTCCTTATCAGGAGTGGGTTCACGTCATAAGGCAAGAGGAAGAGTTCCCAAAACTTACAAAAGTCATGCAGTGTGGCTACAATGTCTGTCATTACACTGTGAGTAGAGGTGACTCCTTGGGCCAACTGAAGGAAGGCCCGGGTTAACTGAGTGCTAAACTTCACTTTGATTTCTGTGAGTTGTCTGTAGCTCACTTGGCTTCTTTGATCTCTCCAGTGCTGAACTGCTGTAACTCTGTACAGCCCTTCGAATTCCAAAGGCTCTGCACCAGCTCTGAAGCTCTGTCCAGTTGCGCTGCTGCCAACCTTCTAGCTACTGATGGAGTGCCTGGATGGAGGGGCTGAGGTGAATGGGCACATTTTGCAATGAAGAGGGAGTGGGACAGGGAGAGGTTGGCGTGGTGAGGATGGGAGCAGAAGCATCCCTTTCACAACAGTGAGACATCAGGCAGGCTCAGGTACCTCATACAGCCTGAACGCATTGCTCCCCAAGACAAGCGCTAGTATCTAAGCCCACATAAATGTTTGGGGTTTTTTCCTGTGATACTATCTTTCACAGAGTTATGAACTTAGTGGAAGAATATGCCACGTGTGAACTCCCTTAGTACAATTCTGTCCAAGTAATGGATGATGGAAAGATCTAGCTTTGTTATGAGGCAATTTGACTTAATTATAGAGTAATTTACGTTCGACAATTGAGTGTATTTTTCACTGTTGCTTTTTCAGGTCAGCTGCTCTTGGCTCTTAATTACACTAGCTGAGGCTTTGCAAATCACTCCCTTTCCATGTGTCTCACGGAAAGATTGTTTTCTAAAAACAGAGTTCAAAGAAAATAGGGAACACAGGCAGAGGACATTCGTGTACAAACACGATTAAGTACTCTCTAATAAAAAGCTCATTTGGCCATGACATAAACTAAAAAGCAATAAAATGAGCAGTGGACAGGATGAACATCTGTTTTATGTTCTGATTATCTTAGGTGTATAATGCAATACTTTTAATCGTGGGGTCTGACTAGAAGGACCAGTCCCTGAAATTGCTGCTGCCTAATGACTGGAAGATCTCTTCCCATACAGGATGCCTCCTTGCAGCTCTGCAGTGCCAAACCCGTGGTGCCCCAACTCCTCGCTCTCCCGGGTGTTTCTTTAAAGCAAATTATCAATTAATCTATGAGGCCATGTGGCCTGAAACAAGCCTGAATGTTTGGCTGGAAACACAGTTCCTGTGTTAGGGAGAAAACAGTTTGTGATCTGAAAATTTCCACCAACAGTTTTCCTTATCCCTCCCTCCTGCTGTCTCAGCTGAAGTGGTAACAAGGCCAGAGAGCTCTGGAAGTCAAGCAGGGAGGTTTCTAATAAAAAAAAGGCAAACAAGGATGAGGTTCCTTGATCCTTTTCCCAATTGCTGTGGATAGTCAGAAACATAAACCCTCTCAGCATCGTTTAATTTTCTCTTAAATTCCACGGGGTTCTTTGGCTGCCTAGGGCTAATTTGCTTCTAATCATTTCATAGTGCTTTTTTTATGGCCCAGGCCAAAGAAACAATCACACAATTGCTTTCTGAGCAATGGTGAAATAAGCTTTGAGTAACACCTAGAAAGATCTTTTTGGAAGGTGTTCTAGTTTTCTTTGAACACCTTTATATTTCAATGCCGTTGACATCTATATATGTGTCTATATAACAGTAAGACATCTATGGACCAAACCCTTTTCAAAATGTACAGAAAATCTACATTTTCCTTGTGGTTCAAGCAGAAGCTGAAATAAATGCTTAGTATTGAGGAGAAGACCTGCAGGATGTACTGCAAGCTGTATTTAGGGACAAAACAAAAAGCACTAATAGTAAGGAGTAATACAGTTATTTTTCACTTTGTTCAAAACATATTTCTTCTTCCCTCTATCAATCTATTTATTCTTTATATCTTGAAAATGTGTCTGTATTTCAATCTGAAAATTTAAAGCACTATTTGTCTGAAACAGCTCAAATTGTAACTCAACCTTTCTCCTGTAGAATTACAACAGATGACACAGATGATTACAACAGAACAAAGTGAAAAATTAATGTGATATTTTTCATTAGATTCTTATTTTAAAAAGGACATTTTAATGGAGAATTTTGACCATTTTCTGACAGGCTCCCTCTGTCATCTTTTATAGTTGCAAATAGTTGGTATCTTACCAGACCAGACACATTAAGAAGACAAAGCATAGAAGGCAGAGATGTGCAGTAAGGTCCTAAACAATCAAAAGATAGAGCAACTGCTGTAATAGGAGGCCTGGTGTTGAGGCAGCAGATGTGGGACTGCTGCTGTTCAGAGCTGACTCAGGCTAAGGAGAAGCAGTGGACAATTCCGAGAAGCAGTGAACCCAATTAGCTTTCTCAGTAGCAGTTTGTTTTACACCTGCAAGGTCTTTAAACATGCATGGAATTACACAGCAGTTTCCCAAATTAATTTGGGAAATCGTCTCTCCTTCTTTTTTTACCTGGAGCCACTGCAGGGTGGATGCATCCTTCCCATACCATAACCTGGCTAAAAGATTCAGGTAACAGGTCTGCCTCAGCAAGATGAAAAAGCACGCACTCTTCACAACCAGCTGCGCTGCCTTTGGACTCCTCCTTGCTCTCTTCTTCCCTCTCAGCAATGCCAGCGTCAAACCCAACCTGAAACCCTGGGCAGATCAGTGGCTTCTTTCTGTAATACCTCCCCTGGGGCTCAGGCTTTTCAGCTTTCACTTTTTACTCAAACCCAGATATTCTATGACATGGCTACTCTAAATACACCCTTCTCTCCCTGGTCTCTCCTCCAGGGCTGCTGCCATCCCTCCCCTGCAATGCACTTACAATAAGACCATACTGAAGTCACTTACTTCAAATTTCTGTAGCAATATCCTGCCTTTGTCAAGTCATGTGTTGACATTAATAATATTTCTACAACACTACTTGTGCTGGCTGAGCCCCCATATCTGTGCTGGTGGCTGTAGCATGGAAGCTTGATTGAAATATCCAGGTTCTTGCATTTGGCCAACCCTGATTTGCACTGGTTGCCAGTGCATGGCAAGAAGCAGGTCTCATTCATGGTTGGAAAAAGAGGACAGGTTGCATCTATATGGTATCATGAGAAGCAAGGGCTAGCAAAAGCCCCAGCACACACCCCAATGCCCTTCTGCACCCTCCCGTCACTGGGGAAGATGCTCCTAACCAAGCTTTGGAGCCCACACAAGGCAGCCTATGCTCTGGTTGTTCAGGATGCTTAAAACCTCACCACTCAAGAAAAACAGGTGCCAGGCTTTAGTGCTAGAAATTGAGTGCTCCCAGGATGAGTACAGAGGGAAACCCTTGGGAGAACCAATTCAATTCAAGGAAATGCTTCCAACTCATCAAAACAAGTTGGATAGCTTTGCCTCACAGTGCCAAGGAGCCGAGTCCACAGAAAGGACACTTTTACAGCTCAGTATCAAGGTCCGCTCCTCCACTGCTCTGCATAACTGCAGACCAAGACAACAGTTTAACAAATGGCTAAAATCTCCCTCCACCACAAAAGTGATAATTTGCAGGCTTTCCATGACCTCATATGAAGCTGAGCTGGCTAATGTGCATTAGGCTGGCTCTGGGGAGTTGACGAGCACGGCTTGACACAGTTATAATTCAGCCTGCCAAATGGAATGAAGACTAACAAAGATTTAAAACTTTAATTAAAAGTCTTGAAGCAAGTGAACTGCTGGAGAGAGCGGTAACTCCTTTGCAGGGCTGTCAGTTTGGGATTTCTTTTGGTGGGGAACAGAGGTGCTGCAAGCAGGAAGGAGGGTGGAGATATGCTCAGATTTATCTGCTAGTGCGTATCATATATTTTAAGATATTGAGGAATGGTTTTTATTAACTGCTGTCATGAAGGGGAAGATAGTGAAGGAATCTGAAGGCACTACCATTACACAACTGTCTGATCTACGATGTCAGTTCTATTGCACAAGCCTGCATAAAACAGAAATAAACACAACCAACATGAAATGCCAAAGTCTTTTGGTTGTTCTTTTCTGATGTAAACTACTTTATCCCGGGCAAAAGACAAGAACAAAGAGAGAAATGGCCTTTTTCTCAGATGAATGTGCTTGCATATCATCTATCCAACTAAACTGATAGTAATTTATGGTGACATGAATATTTTGGGAAGTATCAAATGAAAAAGTTCCTGGAAAACCCTAAGGGAGAGTCTGAATGTCCATTTTCAGGAACAGAGTATTCCAAACTAAAGCTGCTGTATGTGTTCATTATGTCTTTAAAATCAACCTCTGAACCACGTAGCAATATTGCCAGTGAGTCCTCCCTCTGCTCTTACAAAAGATGAAGCAATTGTGGTTAGATGCCAGCAATAAGGAAGCTGTTAGTAGGCTAAATAGTAGGTTGAGTTGATCTGAAGGCCCGTGTTTTATTTTGCTAGGCTAGACAATTAATTTCAGTCCCTGGTACTGTATTTGTGTTGGGGCAGGCTTTCACTGCAGTTGCAGAACAAGCAGCGGTAGTTAAATCAACACAGGTGAACAGGGTTTTAAAAGCAACACAGCTTTCAAAGGTTCAGAGAGAGAGTAAAAAGCAACCTTTTGCTCTAGGTCTTGCCTAGCACTAATGCTGGAATAGGCAGTAGATGCAGGGTGGCACCCTCAGAGGAGCACTCTTCTGGAAGGCCACAGCCAACAGCGCTGCTGAGTACCACAAGGACTAGCCTCAACTAGAAGTTGTTTGCTTCTCTTGTCTCTGCAGGCCATCACACGTGCTGTTATTGCTCATAAACCTGGAATTAACCTATTTGAACATTCTTCTGAATATTCTTTCTTCGCTTGCCCTAACCAAAAGCCTTTTGCAAGTAATAATGAACAAAAGAATCCCTTCAAGTGTTGGTTAATCTAAAAGTCTAGTTATACTACTCTGACAAACAAAGGAGTTTTGTCCTCCAAGATTACACTTTTTGTTTGAGATAATGTTTTGCACATTTCTCTGAGGCACTTCACATGTTTAATATCCTTTTATTAACTTATGCTCACATTCCCCTGGGAGCTCCTCAAGGACATAGCATTCCCCTATAGATGAAGTCACTGAGTTTCAATGAAATGAAGACTCAAATTTTGAAATGCACGAAAAATGTTGAGCACTTTGTTCTTTCACTGCCCGATAGAGAAAAGCCCAAACACCAGGCTCCATATGTTGAATCTGCATTAGCTGCAAATGCGAGGTGCTGCTGGAAGTCAGCTCCCAGTGGCAAATAAACTTGTAATAGAGAATCGATCCATTAGAATTGTGTTTTCAAGGGAAAATGTCCTACTGAAAGTGTGTGACCAACAAATGCTTAAGCGTGGCAAAGGCAGAAGGAAGGTTATCCTAGGTTGCTTGTGATGTTCCAGAGCATTCCAACTTTTTTCCTAAATAATGATCTCACTAGAATGACCGGTCATCACAGCTCTGCTCTGATCTTTCCCGTTACTCTGTCAGATGATAAAATAGCACAAGGAGTTCTTTGTTTACAAAGCACTATTGCTGAGGCAATTACATGTGGAGTAAGTGTTCCAGTATTGCTGTTGCACACATTTCCTGTAGTTTTAGAGCAGTTATCTCTGAAAACATCTTCTGTCCTTCTGCATATCAGATGAATACTGCATTTGAACCTTCTTTCACGCTACAAGTCCAAGGATGTATGTGTAAATAAGATGTGATTTTACAACCCATCAACCAGACTCCTTGATGTTGTCCTAATTGGGAATATTTTGTATATATGTATGATGATGGCCAAGCAGTTCCCCTGTCCTGCCCTTTTTACCCGTGTGGTCTGTCATGCTGGCTGAAATGAGAAACTTGACATGAGCCGGCTTCAGTGTGCGCTTGCAGCCCAGAAAGCCAACCGTATCCTGGGCTGCATCAAAAGAAGTGTGACCAGCAGGTCAAAGGAGGTGATCCTGCCCCTCTACTCTGCTCTTGTGGGGCCTCACTTGGAGTATTGTGTACAGTTCTGGTGTCCTCAACATAAAAAGGACACGGAGCTGTTGGAGCAAGTCCAGAGAAGGACCACGAGGATGACAAGAGGGCTGGAGCACCTCCCATGTGAAGACAGGCTTGAGAAAGTTGAGGCTGTTCAGCCTGGAGAAGAGAAGGCTGCGTGCAGACCTCATAGCAGCCTTCCAGTGTCTGAAGGGGGCCTACAAGGATGCTGGGGAGGGACTCTTCATTAGGGACTCTAGTGGTAGGACAAGGGGTAATGGCTTTAAACTTAAACAGGGGAAGTTTAGGTTAGATCTAAGGAAGAAGTTCTTCACAGTGAGGGTGGTGAGGCACTGGAATGGGTTGCCCAAGGAAGTTGTGAATGCTTCATCCTTGGAGGTGTTCAAGGCCAGGCTGGACAGAGCCTTGGGTGACATAGTTTAGTGTGTGGTGTCCCTGCTCATGGCAGGGGGTTTGGAACTAGATGATCTTAAGGTCCTTTCCAACCCTAACTACTCTATGATTCTATTCTAAAAAGCTGCATGGGCAATAGCTTGAATCCCTTGATAAACTCTCAATGTCAAGAGACATTAAAATGTTCAGCCCTGTTCATCAGGAAGTCCTAACTGGTGTCTTGAGCAAGGCTAGAGGACTGTTAAGATAAATCTAGACATTGGCCTATTCAGCTGCAGCTAGGAACTTCCATGTATTTTACAGGAGGAATTTGTTTAAGGTATGCTCTTATCTAAAGGTATTTGTAAAGCCTTAAGAGATGACATATTATATATTTTGAAAAGCTCCCTGATATTATATGAACCCTTGAGATACAGTAATCTGTGAATTTATTCAGATTTGTAGCTCAGCATAAAGCTGTCTGGTTTTTGGACAGCCCTTTTGATTTACCATCCTGTAGTGAAATCACTGCAGGAATTTGGAGAAGATCCAATTCTATTTGTTTAAAGTCCTCATCATGTGGCTTTGGCATTCCTAACGTATCCAGCAATCATTTGCTTTTAATTACCATTCATTTCAACCACATAAGTAATGAATGTGGCTACCACATCCAACTTACAGGTTGTGTAAACTCTTGAGCTGGGTGGAACTTTCTTCTATATAGAGGCTTAACCATAAATTTAACTCAAAATGTGAATCTTCTTAACTTATTTTAGGCAGGCCTTTATAAGTTTAAAATAAAAATAAATAAAAAGGAAATGAAAAAAGCCTTAAATGAAAGATTCCACACAATACACCTGATTCACTTCAGAAGCAATTTCCTGGCCTCCCTAACCTCTTGGTATGACTGTAGAAACCTTAAAAAAACAAGTTGATTTAATGTTTCTATTTATTCATGGTGTCCAGTTTCCAGAGGAGTCTGTGACTTGTAGTTTTAAACTCAGTTTAGCATTTAAACTCATTTTCAGCTGTGTCCCAGTGGAGCAACAATTAGAAAAGGAAAAGAGTTCAAAGAAGAAGGGTTATAACCTTTCAACGGTACGTTTGCCTGGACCTTTAAAGAAAGACCCATCTCTGTTACTATTCTTCCTACATTTGGCAAACACGAGGTCAGACAGCTGGGTTGAGAACCTGTTGGTGTAGATCACTTCATGGTCAGATACAAACCAACACCCAGGAGTCTTTCATGGCAGCTGAGGCAAAGGTTCATTTTTTAGGGGTATGTTTCTTTATATTGTGCTGAAAGCCTAGTGTCAGCAGGCCTACCTTCTCTTGATAAAAAAGAAATCTCACATCAAATCTGAGCAAGAGGAACCTACCAAAAACCACAAACAGAAGTTATGCTGTTGCACACTTAAAACTTGTGTTAAACCTACACATCTTTTCCTGTTGAAGGCTCTGAGACTGGTGTCCCAGAAACCCAGACGCTCTATATATACATATATATACATTGTGGGAGCCAAGCAGATCATGCAGGCAATGGCTGGAGGAGGAACAGAGGTAATGTAACTTGTCAGAAGTCATAACTGGCCAAACTGAGAGTTGAGCAGTGGCCTGCAAGTCAGGACCTGGAGCCCCCATTTGTTAAACTGCAGGGGTTTCATCATGGAGTGCTGGAATCTCTACATATTTTGCTGTACCCAAAATTATCCTTTGCTTTCTATACTAACAGCATTTTCTGCAGGCAATAGTATTGATATGAATGGGCTTCCAGAGTCATAAATTCAGACTCAAGATTCAGTCTTTGACAAGACCTGGCTACCAAAAATTGTATTTGGTATTCTTTGGTATTCATCTGGTATTCATCAACACCAGTGGATAACTAGTTGGCTTGTTCTCCTGCAGTTCTTGTAAATATATGATGGGAAAGATTCTCAAGGGTCCACACAGCAGGCTTTTTGCGATTGGAGCACATGGGTACCCCTGGGGCAGGAACTGCCCGTCTGGACACGTGGGACTGAGGGATAATGCTGTGCAGAGTGACTCAGGCAGGCAGGCTGAGGCTACTCTTATCTTCGACATAGAGAAATCACCCACTCAGGTCAGAATGGATCAGATCATGCCTGAAATAATGAGTTTTGTGAACGTAAATGTTAGGTTCAGTGTTCTGCAGTTTATTCAGCTAACCTGGCTCAAGAAACAGACCTCTTTTAAAAGACTCGATGCATTAAATTTGAGCATTATATTTTAGAGTGATTATATTTTAAAAGGAAACACTGATGCTACAATAGCAGAAGAGAACACGCAGGAAAACTGTTATCAGTGTGTCCTAAAATTACAGCAGACTTGGACAAAACTCTTTACTTTTAAAAAGCTGGTTGATAGTACCCCTGATCATTCTGATTGCAATGAAATTACTGCAGAGTGGAAGTGTAAGCATTTCTGATGCTATCTATCAGTTCATAATAAGACAACTAGATAAGACAATCAGATTTGACCAGAAAAAATAATCAGCTAGGGTGAATTAAATCAAGATTTTTTTCTCTGTTTCATGTGGTCAGAAAAAGATCTACAATATTTTCTACAGATACAACATATAGGTAGTGCCAGGTAGTTTGTACCTAGAGATACCTGCAAGGAAGAGATTTGGAAAGAACTCTCACTCCCCAATAAGCAAAGACGTTGTCAATGTGCTTGCTTGAATTAATTGAAGAAGAGCAAAATTCTGATGAGGAACATGCTGTGGTTCATCTGCTGCTACTGAAACTCTCCATTTGGAAAATATGTTTAAAAAGAAAATGCAGATTTGTCGTTGGTCATTTGAAGAGAGCACAAGAACGACAGAAATGACAGCAGCTTTCATAAAGAAACAGAGGTGACCATGGATTAAAATTACCCCTAGGCGAGGCTGTTAAAATGATTAAAAGCAGATCATGGAAGGTCCAGAACTATTGAAATCTGATGTTCAAAGGAGGCAGACACAACCCAGGGCAGACGGTTTTGAATGGAAGGGAAAGCCAAGGCTTTCTCATCAAAACTCTCCCCTCCCCTGTTGTGTTTCCTGCTATTGTTGATAAGCTGTAGCTGATTTTTGAATCGTTTGTGACGAGATGATTAAAAATCGTGATAACCCATTAGCTGGAAGTGATGCTGTGGCAGCGCCCAGCTGGAGCACACCAATGGCAGCGGCACCCGGCAATGTGGTTCCAATCGCCGTCTGCCTTTGAAATGTCACCAGGAAAAATCTATAGACAGCCCTCCTGCTAGAGGCCAACAGTGTCTGCTCTTCCCGTTTGATTTTTATTTAGCTTACTATGGGTTGATCAGTTCCCAATGAAGCTAAGGGCACTTTGAGGCCCCTTTAACAACTGAATTATCAAATGGAATAAGAGCCCCATTTGAAATTCACCTGTTTTTCATTTTATTAATGTGTGTGCCTGCATCTGGATCTATGATCTGTACAGCCCATCAGGTTTTTTTCCTTCATGCTGCTCCTTTCATGTGTCCACTCTCTAATTTCCTCTTTTTCTTTTCAGGTTATGGATCACACAACTTCCATATGCTGATAAAATTTGATTTCCTCACTTCCTGGCACTCCCACAGCTATACAAGCATCCACTGATGCTTGTTTCTCTTCTCCTTTCTTAAGTCCTGTATGAAGCTTTCTTCCCAGCTGCTAGCCTACAGCCGTGGTCCCAGCCAACCACTCCTACCTCTGCATATGAATCTTTGATTCCATCTTCAGAGTGGCCTGTACGGACCTTAGTTCATCAGACTACTTTTTTTGCGTATCTGATGCAGTCACATAAACCACAGCAAAGTGGTCCCCCACAAAATACGTTCTGTGATCTTTTGTTAATTGGCTGCATCACCTGTAAGGCTGCAGTTGACTTCTTGTATTAGCAGCACATCTACATTTTAGGCTATGCTAGTGCACTGACTCAGAAGAGCTGGATAACATGGGCTTTGTCACTAGTATCTTAAAAAGAAGGCATATATACACACACGTACCTTGGCATTTTGAAGAGGAGGTTGGTAACTAGAGGGCCGATAGTACCTCCTCTGAGTAGCATCAGTATGAACGTCCCCGAGAAATAGCTCCTCAACAAGGTGGTCTAAATTGTGGTGCAGGTACTGCTTCTCCACGCGGATCAGCTGGAGCTCGTGCATGGCAAAATTCAGAGCTTTGGTGCATTCACAGCCATTCTCTTCTCTCAGCAAATCATAGCTCACATCCTGCTCCCAGGGACTATCTTCTGGTATAAATCCAGGACACGTATGGTTCACCAACTCACTTAATTTTTTGGCTACTGCTTCGTTGTGGCATATGATCTGTATGTTGCGTAGCTGATAATCAGCTTCTGTACCCCCTCGGATTATCCAGGATGCTTGGCGGAGACGTATTTTGCCACGTATCACTAATGTGTAGATAGGGTTTGTGCAGCGATTGCCACCGTAATAAAACTGGTAGGCCTTAAATGTATTATTGTGGTAGAACCTGTAAGATCTTGTGATGAACTCTGGGCCTGCTCTAACTTCGCAGCTGTGGGAAGACAGAAAGTGATGGAAACAACATTTTAGCAAGGTGGCACATCATGTGCACTACAGGTAACAAGACTGAGCAAATCCACATTTGGTCCACAGAGACACTTGGGACTGATGTCCCTCTGGCCTGAATGGGATTAAATAAGAACTAGGCATCTGTGGGCTGCCAATTAACCAATGATTTCCTCTGCTGTAACACTGTCATTAATATACTGCTTTACGGTGATCATAGCTAGGGGTTTTGTCTTTGTAGGTTTAAACACCTTGAGTCACGGTTTGCTTTTATTTTTGTCTGGGACCACCATGTGACTCAATTCTTCTCTACATACAAGTAGCAGCTTATTAAACATCTATTCTTCTCTTTTGCGTGGTAGATTGAGCAAAAGGACTGACAACATCAGAAAGTGAAATGCCAAACATCCACAGAACAAGTACAAAGAACTGGCTTTTATGCTGCTGTAGAAGCTCCCGCAGTGAAGTTCCTCCAGCTATGGTCTGCACAGGACGTGCAGCATCGTGTCCTCAGCTTTTCCACTCAAACTTTCAACAGGGGTGGCAGCTAATACAGTCTTCTGACTGTTAATGCAAAACTTCTATTCGGCTTGAATTTGGACCATGCATTATTCAGGTTTTGTGGTGGGTTGTTTCTTACCCCCCCCCCCCCCGCTTTTTTTCCCCTGAAGCTCTAAATGGCAGTTAAATTCCACTTCCCAGAGAAAGTCCTTCTGTGCCTTCAAACTTGTCCCCATTTTCACATCCACACAAGTTAGTGTAAATACACTGTTTTCTGTTAAAAGCTCCAGTCTTTCCTACTACAAGTCACTTCAAGTAAGCATGTGAATATTGCCTGCTGAGATACAGGAAGCAAAACAGCTCTCTGAATTACTAGACACCATGTATAGGGAGTAATAGAACTAGTGAAATACAGCTTCTTACTTTCTTTTGCTAATAAAACCTGTGCTAGACATATGCTCTGAAAACAAGGACCCATTCAATGGATCGAATGCATGTAGTCGAAGACAGCACAATGTTATGTTTGAATAAGCATCCATTTTGGCAACTTTTTGGGCTCCTTCCTATTCAAAGAGAGATTTAAAGATATTTCACAGCATGCTTTTCAAATTCCAGACTATAAATTGGTTCATCAAGACAGATTTATAGCATCCTATTCTAGTGTACATAATGCCACTCCTCCTTTTATGCACAAACATATAGAAAGCATCTGGAATTCAGAGCATCACCATATTAAAGAAAACAGTTCCCCTGATGCTTAAAGTGGGAATATTCATCCTTCCTTCTCTGCTTCCTTCCCCTGTTCTCTTCCACATGTATCAATCAAAAGTGTCTTGTTTTAGTTTTCCTTACCCAGTAGAGACCCAGTGGCCCTCAATATTGGGAGGCATCTGCACAGTGATCCGGGCTCCATTGTGAAGGTGTTTCAGCATATGATGACACTGTGACTCCTTGAAAGCCCTCCATGCACTCTTCTCCAAGGACCGAGGGTGGGACCTGCTGTCTGGGTGAAGAAGAGCAGAACCTTCTCCCAGCCCTGTGATAGAAAAGTCTAAATTATCTTGAGACACTGCTGAGAAGGCCTTCAATATGATAAAATAGGTTGTGAACATCTTGTGTTTGCATTATGTGCCTTGGAAAGTAATGTTTGCATTTCTTTTCTCATCTTAAAAAAAAATAAATACATATGGGAAGCTCTCCCTCTCTGTCAGCCCACTAAAAATGCACTAAAGGAATTTGCTTTAAGATATACACTGAGGAAAAGAGCTTAACAGAAGTGTTGTGTTTCTACACCCAGGAGACGTGGCTTCAAACCTGAATTGTACAGACACCTTTGTAATCTCTGGTCAGGCCAATCAAAAACCTGGACCTTGAAACTTTCAGAAAGTTGCATCCAGATCCGGACATACACTTTGCGGTTTCAGCCCACCTCTAATTTGAACGCTTCTATAACAAACTTGCAAATAAAGACTACTCTTTAAAGCTAAGGCAACACAGATACTAAAAGCAAAGCCTCTGCACGCAGGAAGCCTCTGTGATGACTGAGGTGGTCAATTAAAGGCAGATTCTGCTATTTTTGTTTTAGAGGCAAAAAGGAATTTCAAAAGCTAATTTTATCTCCAGCACACAGTCATTTTGGTTTCTAGTAATGTATACATACAAAACCCACCAGCGCTCTCTCTCCACAATATTAATTGAACAAAATGAATATGTAGCCTCAGAAGGAATGAATCTTTACTCTTTTAGGCACAGCCTTCTCTTAGGTATGTTGGAAAACAAGGATCAAAAGAAAAACACATATCCAGAGGTTAAGAGGTGACAAACATGAACCTGACATAATGGGTTGAAAACTGTATTACATTGCCAGAAGGAATTTAAAAACCAGCAGGCTAGAAAATGAATACAGGGTGAAGTAGGGGGCTGGTTGTGTGTCGGGGAAGTCAGGGCAGCCGTTTTGGGAGAGGGATGTCTTTCTAACATATGCTCCCAGGGGCAGGGTCTGGGATTCACCCCTGTCTTTTCTGGTTCCCTTTTGGCTGAAGCAGCTCAGGAACTGGGCTGTTGGGAATCACCAGTGCATGGTGCAACCCTACACCGTGCTGAGCTGCCTATCACAGCATCCTATGCTTTATTCCCCAGGCCCCATCTAACACTTAGGCACATGCTTGGGCAGCACACAGCATTGCTACAGAAATTACAAGAAAATCAGTATTATTTGTTTTTAGTAGACACTGTTTCAAACATCTGCCATTTCCTATTGTGAAAAAGAGAACTGTGTCGGTGATTCATTATGTTGGCTAGATCTTCCGGAAGAAACTTGGGTAGCACCTGGGAAAATGGCATTGCTAAAAATATAAATACATGTCAACCATTTAAAAATATAAATTCCTAATCTAAACAAAGGCAAGGACTTATCTGGTAGGCAGGATAAAGAATGATCAGAAAGAATACAACAAATACCTGAATGTAAGCAGTGCTTACTACTGAATGATCTCAAGATTTAATGAGATCAGTGAATACAACCTCACAAAGTCTTTACTGGAAAATCTGGTAGCTTTGTTGCAGGGTACATACAATTCTTCTATGTGAATAAGAATTTACAGCTTTACTTTCGAAAGTGTAATAAATACTAGAGATGCTTTGATATTTGAGCACGCCATCTGAGGTGGCGTTAAAGGAGCCTGATTTTCAGTGGGTCAGTACTTCTCCATTTCTGGAAGTCAAGGCTTCTCAGGCATTTCTACATTGCTGAGCAGAGTCATTCATGTTAGTGCCAAACAAGTTCGGTTCTGCAGCCAGAAACATTACTGCTTGAGAAATGGTATGGCCATGGCAGGGCGAAGCTGTCGTGGCCGTACCATTTCTCAGATTGCGCTGACTGCATCTTTGGAGAGGCAGGATTTACTAGATTGGGTTAGCGCTTCATGCACGCAGAGGTACAGCCTCCTGGGCTGAAGCCAGCACCTCTGCACAGCAGCGCTGTGCTGTGTCTGACCTGGAGCACTTGACGCTCTCAAAAACTTGGGCTTATTTGGTTTATCTGAAGCCTTGTGGATAGGGGGCGGATATCACAAGTCTTCACACCTCCAGGAGAACCGGCTCAGCCAGGTACTGGTGAGCTTACCAATATTTTTGTAGTTATGAATCATAGCTAGTGACTGAGAGCTTGCCTTCACACACTCAAAAAGCCAACATTCCTTCAGCACCTCATTATGAAATGGAGTGAGCACTCCTGTCTATGGGGTAGAGCATCTTTTATGTCAGAAGAGACACCCCCTGCAAGGTACCTGGTAGAGGCTGTAGCCATTATAGCATGGGTTAGGTTGGAAAAGACCTTTAAGATCATTGAGTCCAACCACTAAATGATGTCCCTAAGTGCCACATCTACTATCTTTTAATAACTTCCAGGAATGGTGATTCCACTGTTCTCCAGGGCTACTAACTTTAAACATAGCTGTCAGGATGTCTCCTGCAGATGAATTACCTCACAATGAAAAAAGTCTTTGAAAATTTACATTTCCACTTGAAGTTGTTAAGCATTTGAAATCTGCCATTAAGAAGAGGCTTTGAAATGGTTCAAGTGGCTATTTCCAAGTCATATTTATTATACCACTTGCTTTTAAGCAGTTGTATTTTGCCTAGCTCATGTCATATGATTCATGAATGCAGACACACGTAAAAATGCATGATTTATTAATTAAACATACTTGGGCATTTCATTTCTCCAAGCAAAAATCCTTCTGTGGGAGGATACCGTCTTGGATGTGCACATATCAAACGAGAAAATGCAGTAACCACATTATACACTCCCAATTATTCCCTGAGGGAAGTAATGAAAAGAAGGATTTTTTGAAAAGGAGTCAAACTTTATGTGGTATTATACAGTGTCTTGTCTTTGATATAGCTCTAAAGCAATTGGGTCCCAGCTCTCCCTGTCACATGTATGTAATTCTGTCTGCAACTTGCAAGTGATAAATGTAACCAGTGGGCAGAAGGGAGATTTGCCTTGACAGCCCCAGAGATCAGTACCTGTGAAGACGGTATTTGTTTGGGACTCTATCCATCCAACTGAGACAAACGAGGACAAGAACAAGTATAGGTAATCAAGGCAGGCATGAGAACATAATGAAGGCTGCAGAGACAAAGGAAGGGATGTAGAAAACACACACATAGTAGGCAACATGACATAAATAGGATGTGAATATCAGAATATGAATTAGGGTATAAAATTAAAAGACTGCAGTGGGACTTTACCTATGTTTATGTTGCTGGGGCAAAGAAATAATTCAGCTCATATTTCTTCCTTACCAAGTAATCACTTCCACGCTTTTGAATGTACTGACATATGCCTGTATGTATGACTACCACAAAAAGGAGCCATAACTTCCCCTTGTATCATCTGAAGAGCGAACACCAAGACTGGTGATACGCTTCCCACACAGGGCAGTCCTCCTGTGCTTTTCCTAGCAGCAGGTACTCAAGGACAGCGCAGTGTCCGCCTGCTCCATCCTTGGCAGTCCACAATGAGGTGTTCTGCAAAACTGAGGTCTTGCAGGGATGATGTCACTAATTTTAATTCTAAAAGACCCATGTGGCTGTGTTAAATGGGACATCGCTGGGAGGCTCAAGGTTAAATGTGCTTTCACGAAACTGGGAAAAGAATTTCATGGCTCTTTTAAAGCCTACTTTGGAGCCTAGATGCAGTTGCAACACAGTTGGAGCCACTACTTTCATTCAAAGAGATCCAAGTCTTCTATTCTCTACAGCACAGGCAGATGGTAGGTTTCAGGACCTCCATAACATGCCATGTAAGCATCTCAGGCTCTCTCTGACTGACTGACTTTCAAATTCTTGTGTGTTATGAAGGAACCTTACCCACTTGTTAAGAAAAAAAAAAAACTAAAAAAATCCACCATGTTATCACTAAAAAGTGTGGTAGACTTCAAATGAAAACCAACCTTTGCACAAGACTAATAGTAATAACCCTGTGAAGCCTCTGCTTGGCTTTCACTTAAGCTACACCACAACCAGAGGTCATAAGATTCTATCACCCACCCCATGTTGGCTGTTAATGTAAAGAAGGCAGCCCCAAAGGAAAACTCCAGAATCCATCAGAAATGCCAGCTAGAAAAAACAAAGCAAGAGAAATGCATTTTCTGATGACTTGATATCCAGCTTCTCTTTCATAATCAAGCCCTAGCAGCAGAGATCACAGCTTTAGCATCAAACTAATTGAAAATAGTATAAGAGGTGCTACAGCTAGCTGGGGATCCCTGCCCAGGAGGACCTCAGATCAGACTTTACAGGGGCAAATGCAACATCCATCTGAGTGGGAAAGCGGAGGTCTGCGCAGCTGCCACTCCTGTAAGACGTGGATAGGAGCATGCACTGCATCAGACATGAGGACTTCAGGCTCTCGGGTTCACCTATAAACCTGTATCTGATGTGGGAACTCCTGTAAGACGTGGATAGGAGCATGCACTGCATCAGACATGAGGACTTCAGGCTCTCGGGTTCACCTATAAACCTGTATCTGATGTGGGAATTCACCTATAAACCTGTATCTGATGTGGGAACAACCATTCAAGATAAAAATAATTGTTAAGGGAAGACAGGTTACTTTCAAGTTCTTCAAAGATTTCTGCACATAGCTGGGAGTGAAATAAAAATCTTGAAAGGGCAATCTGTTGGCAGCCCGTTACCTAAACATGTTTCAAAACCAGCTACGACAAAGATCTCTGCCAACATTTCTGCAAAAATCTGCAACATGCTAGAATAAATGTTTTGGTTTTCTGAAAAATAATATGCAAATAATGTACAATTGCAACACAGATAATGGTAAGTAGAGTTGTGCTTGAACACAAATTCTTGTAGTTCCTGCCTAAACTTCCTGGCCAAATTCTATTTTATGCCAGATTGCAAAAGTATAATGCAAATAATCTTAAACTGTTTAGATTTGATCAGTTTAATGGACACCTCTACCAGAATGTAAACCATGGCTTCCAAGCCATGTCCAAGCGTAGTGCTTCAAACCAGACTCCAAGCTGT
>NW_009925563.1:0-4201 GCF_000696875.1 Nestor notabilis | reverse complement strand
TCAGCAGGTTCACCTTTTGCTAAAGGGGAGAATAAATGTTACCTGAAAATAGGCTTCAAACCTGTATTTAGATTGGGATTGCTCAGCAGAAACCGCTTCATGTTTTCTTTCACTTAATGGCAATGTAAATCCAGAAGCACACAATTTTATTACAAATTAAAACAAGCTCTAGTGATAGTACAAGTTCAAACTATGTGACGGCTTCATCTCTGATAGAAATATGTTAACATTCGTGCTTTATTTCTGCAGCAAACTCTTTTCAAGTTAGAACTTGTTTGAAACTTAAAAAACCTTGCAACAGATAATGAATAACTGGCTGGATTAAGTTTATAGTTTTCCTTATCTGGGCAGTTGCCCTGCACAATTAAATAAATAGATATTTGGATTACTGTCTGTCTTGATGTGGGATGGTGTTAGATAATGCCTGTGACAGGCTTTTAGCTACAGCACAAATTTACGTAATTGCCATGGAGAATATAATGTCCTGTTTCCAAGCCTCAGTCTGTGTTTACCAGTGTTTTCCCTGCACTTGAAACTTCAAAGAGTTCTCACAGGATTGGGATCTAAATTAGCTATTGCAAACAAAAGGGTTGTGAAAGGAAAGCTAAGTTTTATGGCCATGGAAGCAGACAGGACAATGATTTCCTTTCACATGTATCTGTTGCTTTTCCTGGGCATACAGAGTTTCCAGGTACAGCTTTCAAAGAGACTCCAATGTTTCAGAGTGTTGAAGATCCTGAAGAGACATCTAAAGTATATTTAGATGGATCAGCTAAAAAGAATCTCCTTCAAGGCTGACAGGCCCAAAATTGAGGTTCTCTGTTATCCTACAGCTCGGTCCTTACTCAGTGCTCCAACTTGGAAGAGGTCAGAGGACCAAGAGTCAAGCAGCTACACAGCCATAATCTTCAGTTTATCAGAGATGACTACTGCTACATGTGGAGGGTGAAACACCACTGCCTGGACCGTGGGCTTCTTTATGAAACCCCAAAAGGTTAAAGCCCAACTCCCTTCAGGGCACTGGGAACTCTGCCACTGGCATGAGCGGGCGCAGCACTGGGCTGTAAGCACAGTTCAATATCAGCAGTAATTTGGTCTTGCCCTCTTTAGAGGAAACATCTGCTCTCTGTCGGAGACATCTGCTGTACAGCCTGCAGACCTCTGCCCTGTCCTCCACCCACACCTTGGCACTGGGATTTATTCAGGTGGAATAGCCCCCAGCACGGATGGGATTTGTGTCTGCATAAAGAAAAGCATAACAAACCTCGTTGAGTATAATCCTATCCCCATCAGCCCTGCTTAAAGCATCACATCGGTAATAAAATACTAGCCTTGTCTTTAGTAGCTGAAGGTATCTACCTTCAGCGCAATGGAGGCTAGTTTTGGGCCTCATTGCCTGTCAGCCTACCTCATACGGACATCCTATAGACAGCAAAAATTGCCCTTACTGTTCATGACACCCACATCGCACCACACGTAGCCCAGAGTCAAGCTACAGAGATGAGTGAAATCAAATTTACACCGATGAAATTGTGAATAAAATTGAGCCCATCTCCCTGCAAACTCTGCAAGTCTTAGACTAAGCAATGTGTCTTCCCCTCTTTTTCTCGTCATTGTCTTCCAGACACCCAAATGCAGTATTTTAACTAAGGGTACAGACCACATATGCCTCTAGCATGAAGCAGAATATTTGCCCATTTTATGGATAACGGATATTTATATCTTCCAATACAATATCTTCCAATAGTAAGTAAACTTACTATCTTCCTTGAGTAGGTTTTGAAATAAAACACTTCCATGTAACTAATTTAAGCAACATTGCCAGAGAACTTTTAAAAGCATAAACAGTTTTTCTCCGAAATGCCTAGCAGTCCTGTCTTTATTATCTTTATTAGTACTATTTTCATTATCAACAAATTGTTTTAAAGTTTCCAATTCATTACTCTAACAGTAACATAATCAGAATTACCCTAAAGTTTCTTCTGAGCATCTGTATTTGTAAAAAAAAATTACATCTACAAGAGAAATTAGCCAAATTTGTTTTGAATCCACTTGAATGTAGCCTCTATTAATCACTTTTTCTGGAGCTGAATGATCTTAGCATTTGACATCTGAAACTTCTGTGGCTTTTTGTCTAAGCAAAGAAAACAGTGATAATGGACAACTTCCAGCTGCAAACCTTTTTTTCTTTTTTTGACACTGTACAGGTTTTATTTTGATTAATGAAGACAAGTTTTTCCAAATTTCAATTTAGTGATGCTAAAGTAGGCATTTCTTAATGTAATGAAAGCTGAAGCTTTAGCCTTGCAGGACATTTTAACTTGTGTTATAAAGCTTTAAGCCATAAAAATCCTCAACCACCCACACACACTCACTCATTTTTAACCCTTAAATTGCCATGTGCAATAGAAATGCAAAAGAAAACACTGTGCGCTGTAAAGAGGCTTAACACTGTGATCCCCTGGGACTGCTGGTTGTTCTTACATATTACCAATCCAGGCTAGCCACTGACCGAAGTATGTTCCCATTGACTCTATGGCACAAAGGGAAAAGCTCTAGGCCAAGTTAAAGCTAACAGGGTAAATACATTTAGACAGGCTACATTTCAGTGCATTATATGCCACTGATGTAATTTTCAAGTTTGTAAGAGGGCAGTAGTTTCCCAGCGCTGGAAGCTCAGATCCAAACCGTACTACCGAGGTGCTTGTCTTTATACCTAAGGTGCTGAGTTCTTTCTGCTTGAACTTAGGTTTATGTGATTTGGTGAATTGTAACTGCAGATGGAAGAAATAGATGATTTTCCTCCTTCATCCTCTTTTGGCAGCTGCTGTTTTGATCTGATCACTGGCCCTGGTTTGTTTCCTGCTCCAGCCAGGGTTCAGCTCTGCTCTGTAATTCCAAGCAGATGAGCCGGAGAGTCCAACCCTGTAATTACACCTCCTCTCTTTACCCTCTAACTTCAAACCTCCCGTTTCAACTTTTACATCTCAGATCACAGAGTTTTAAAGAACACCTCTGGCGTCCTGGCAGGTCTGGCTCAGCTAAACACATTTCTATGCTCTCCGGATTTCATGGCTGAGCTGTGAGACCGGTATAAAACCACCTCCTGGGGAACAGGGTCTCCTGCTCTTTCTTTCTCAAAACAAAATACACAATCAGAAGCCCATGCTCTTTATTATTTATTAAATACCATCTGTGTGCTTAGCACTTGTACAAACACAGAGAGAGACAATCCCTGCTCCACAAAATCAACCCCAGGAATTGCTTTGAAATCCTTACCCCGGCTCACAGATCTCACACAGACTCCGTGTAGGTCACTTGCATTGTAACAGTTAAAAAAAAAAAAGTCTCCTTTTATGAGTTAGCTTGGGGTCCTAAGAAATTTAACTGAAGAAGGCTGGATGCTACAAAGTACTTCAGAATTAGGAACACTCTTCAAAACGATGCTGTAACCGAGTAGATGGAGTCACACTTTCAGAACAATATCGCGCCCAGATTTTTCAAATCTGGCTGCCAAATGTTAGACATACCTAAGCAGCTCACTAAATAGCCTCCTTTTCAGAAGTAGTTCTTGAAGGACACTGGCTTTCTGGAAAGATGGGTTATCTGTGTAGAGTGCCTAAATATGGATTTACAAGTGGAACTTGTAAGTTTAAGCTTAAACATGCTGGCTTTTCTCACTAAAATTTTGCCTACTGTGCAGTTTCAGTGAAATGTCAGTCCAGGGTTAAGCTGAGAGAATGTCACAGCAGGACTGGGCATAATGACACCCAGAATCTCTGTGCTCTTCAGCAAAACGTTTGTAGTTGGGTACATGACTCGGTGCTGGCATAACCTGCTGCTAAAGGCTTCCCAGCTAACACCTCCATGGCAAACCCCTTTTCTCCCGCAGGTGAAATGCGGGTCCCGCGGGATGTCTCACTCAAGCTCCCCGGAGGCCGGTAGAGCCAGCCCCTCGCTCGGAGGTGAGTAAAGCATCTCTGTGCGAGGTGCCCGGACTAGCTGCTCCATCCGAGCAGCTACAAGAGTGCAACATAACGCCGCCGACCCAAACTTCGGAGAGATGCGCTTCCTGCGTGGTATTCCCCACTCTGGGTGGCTGTCGCTCCGCGCCGCACCCCCACGATGTGCGAAGGGGTGCCGCCAACGAGGTGGGTCAGGCAGAACGAACAAGGTCTCTGCCTGCTCCGGCATCCATAGG
>NW_009925562.1:0-16885 GCF_000696875.1 Nestor notabilis | reverse complement strand
GTTGGTGTTGCTGTAGGGGAGAGCGAGCACAAAGACCGGGGGGACCCTTTCACCACAGGGCTCCTCCAGACCCCGGCTCGCCTCAGGAGCACCGAGGAGTCCGGTCGACACCGAGAGGTGGGAAAAGGTCCCACCGGGAAGCAGGGCTGGGCTCACCTAGTTTCCAGCTGCTCCCGCAGCTCAACAGGCTAACAGTGCGTAACAGTACATCGGAGTCCTTCCTAACGCTGTTCTGTGCACAGCATGCGTCTCACCGATACACCTCACTCCCAGAGAAGGGTAGAAGGAGCGAAGGGTTCATTTTGCTGACATACAGGAATAAAGCAATACCCGTAAGCTTTAGCTGTACATCACACAACAATGCACATCACAACCCAGTATCGCGCAGGCAGAGCGATGTGGCAGATCCTTGGCGATGGCAATGTAACAAGCACTGCTGAAATCAGCCGAACTACATCAGCTGAAGATGTGGTTCAATATAGGCGTGAAGGGTAAGGGGAGGGCATAATAAACCAGTCTGGTTTTACATTAGACATTTTCAGGGTCAAAAAGTCCACAGTTACCCTGTCTTTGGCAAGGTATCAAGGGCAATCGCCATGATGAGTACTTCAGGCCTTCCAGCACAAGACCTATACTTTCATTCTAAAAGTCTCAGCCAGTACGATATAATTTTCTTTCATTCTGTGCAGTGGAGAAATGCTTCACAGAAACTTCAGGGGTGATTACAACCTGTACCTTAAAATGAAGCTCGAAATCTAAACCATAATATCCCATGCAAAGACATTAAACACTGCAAAAAGAAGGCAAAAACCACCATATTTTTTAAAAAATCTAACAAAAACCGAATGCAGGAAAACTTGTGTAACACCCACAAAAAAAGATCAGATCCTGGGGATTGTTTCTGTTATATTGAATTGCTGATAGAGAGAAATAGGTCTTTGATATTCCTTTTTATTTACTAAAATAAAAAGAGATTTCTGCTTTCCAGAACTCATTAGGAAACAAACAGCTATTTTTTTTAATTTGTTTTTTGCTAGATGCCAGTCCTCTGAAAACAGCTCAGCTCAAAAGAGCACTCTTCAGCCTTCTTTTTTAATGTATATCCACCATTTGTGGATACGTACCATGTCGGGCACTTCCTTGCTGCCATTTCTCTGAGTTTCTCTTGTCCTTCCCAACCTCTTTTGCAGATCCACAGCGCAGGCTGAACAATAGCCACCAAAAGCTTAACAATCCCACTTCATTCCAATATGCCTTCATTGTAAGCAGCAGTGCGCACCCGTGCCTGTTACTGAAGCGTGCTGTTACGTACTCTTTCTGTTTGCAAAATGTGGTTTTCCTTTTCTTTTAATAAGCTAGACCTCAGAAGTACTCAGTAGGTGAACAGGAATCCAGCCCTGCTTCAGATTCAGTGGGAGTTTTGGCAGTTAAGACCCTTGAAATACTTAGTTTCAAAACATATTTCAGACGCTGCCTATCAGCTCTTTTGATGAAAGATACCACATCGCATCCTTGTCCTTACGCTGCCTCTAGTAACTCTAAGGCTTAACTGCCTCTAGAGCTCATAAGACCGCCTGTAGTACATTTCAGACTGCCTGTGGATAATTTGTTCCACCAAGATCCAAAGGTAACTTCCCAGACTGAAGTGTGAGACAACTCCTCTCACATTTCTGAGATGTTACCCATAATGAAATCCACCACAACTGCTAAGTCATTCACTGTCTCAGCTAACACGATTTCCTGCTCCAGTTCCCAGAGTTCAGTTCATGAAAATAATATTCCTATCTTGTGTTTGGGTTCATGTTCCCCAGTTTCTGTGTCTGTTGAGACCAAAGAGTATTTATATTATTTCCCACTTCCTGGACTAATTTAAGAACTGTCACATTTGATCGCGTATTCTCTATTCCTTTGCAATTTCACACATTCCACTAGACACCTCCAAACTAAACTCCTGTTGTTAAATAACAACCAGGGCTGAAGCAGGAGCTGTGAGGTGGCTACCTGTTATGCTGCTGTTCCCCAGAAGGTGTTTCTGGGAATTTCACTAGTCACATACGATCCTCTGTCACGCTTAGCCTCCTCTTTCACTCAAGCCATACTTTTGGGGCAATGCGTTTGCAGTTGTAGCTCCTACTCTTCTTAGTGATTGCATTAACTTTAATATCTTTGTACTGTTGATTAGTTCCTTTAACCTTTTTTGCAGTCCTCTTCATGCCCCTTTTTCCTGGAAAGCCTTGTCATACGTGGCAACTTGATTGACACATACTTCACCCACTTGTCTGGATGAACCAGGGCGGGAGTTACCCATATTCGTGGTAGCTGATTCACAACTATTTTAAGACAAACTACAGGGGTTTTCTCCATTTTTCCTTTACGTAGCCTTCAGCTATTTCTTCACTATCTTCTCATTTACCAGAAAGTCTTGTTTTCTTCTGTACAGCTGGAATTGTGACACAGGACTCTTTTATTTTTTTTTTGTTACAGCTTCAAGCATGTCTCAGCCTGCATTTCATTTTGTGCTTTCCTCAGGACTTCTTCAGGCTAGGTCAGTGCATCCTCACCGTTTTCCCTCTCTCTGGTCCTTTTCACCTATTGCTGATGCACAGATAGAAGGTGATACAGAATAACCAGCAAAAATTTCACTCAAATACGCTCTTGAAGGGATGACATGTTGGGATTTGTAGTGGAGGGTGTGTTTTTCTTTTCCTTTTGGAACAGCAAAAAAACCCCAAACCCTATACCTTACGTGCTTCTAACAAGTATCTTAAGTCAAGAACGACATTTACAGTAACATTATTACGCACACACACCCCCAAGATCTATAGAAGACTTTAGATTCTACCAAGACAGAAATATGAAAAAATACGTCAAATATTGCTAGGACATTAGTATAGCCTGGAAATCCTGGACTCTCCGACTCTCACAGGGTTCCCTACATTGTCACTTGCAAACTCACCAAGTGAAACTAGCTATAATTTTAACTAAGTTTTACTCTGCAGCTCACAAATGCATTTATCACAAGAAGTAACTGAATTGGAAGGTGAGAAATTCTCTTTCTTGTGGTACCCTTATGTGGTCCTGGTTGCTATGGAGCAAGATTATTAGACATCCTGCTTAAGGAGAGAGTAGAAGAAATCTTTTCTAAGTGTGACTTGCAAGGGTTATTTACTTACTGCTGAATGACTTCCCATTGCAAATACACCAGGAAGTTTTTGACATTACTGAGCTTTCCACTACAGTGACGGCTACTCTGATTTATCACTGGGGCAAGGCTGAGGATGCAAAAAAATTAAAGGCTGCACAAAGTATGATTAGATCAATGATGACAGGCTTCACCTAGAAACTGAGAGTTTGTTTTGTGAAGAACATAAGGGGGAAAAAACAATGTTTTGGGTAGGAACTTTACAAATGAACACACAGAGGGACATTGGGAAGCTGCAAACTCAGCAGTGGAAATATGCACCCACGCTGCAATGACAGAAACAGGAGAGTCTTCAAAGGGCTTTTTGTGAAAGTGCTCACTTCTTGTTGCCTGGGTTTAGCTGGAAGTGAAGGTGTGAATTAGACCCTCTTACCAACGTGAAAGGAATTTTCACCTTGCTTTTCATAGCATAATACTTAAATCCATAAATCTGTTTCTCAACATCGCACAACAAAACTCCGGTTCAGATGCACTGAAGTGAATTAGAGACCATCAATGTTATTTCCAATGGAACCAGACAACTGCTTAGTAATTTACCTTTCCGTTATTACTGGTCTGAGACTCAGTGACCAGAGATGCTGATGGTGTATTTTCCTTCAGTGAACAATATTTATGTTAAAAAACAACAGTTTTTTCTGCTGCTCTTTTGCTGTTGCTGAAATGTGTGAAGAAGCACGTTCTTGTGAATGTTTCCAATTTGCTGAACTACCCATTGAAAAAAACATTCAGAGGGCAGTGTTCTAGCTTGGCTTTGTGAAGACCCTCAGATGGTTTGTTAGGCTATTCCCAGTGCACTCAGACATCCAGTTTTCTTAACAACAGTTGTGTCTAAGAGAGCAGAGATTACAGTTTTTCTTTTACTCTCTGCAAAACTGTGTGCTATGGGAAGTCTCATGGTATGTGGCATTAAAAAAGACTCAAACCATTTACAGATCAATATAGCCCAGTCTTACTGTATGCTTCCATTATATTGTAGAACTCTCATACTTGATCCAAACTTGTGCTCTAGGTTACTTCTGCCCTGATCCTCTTTACTAGCTGATGAAGTACAGTAGCAACAGCTCCTGGCACTGGAAAAGAGTCCACTTCAAAAGGCAAGACTAACAAAACGGATTGGTTTTGTTCTAGAAAGTACAAGGAAGGTACTAGATAATATGCTTTCTAGGTTAAAAAGTGGAAGAAAAAATAACAAGTTTCATTAGAGTATGAATTTTTGTACTTGCACAGCTTAACAAGACAGTCCTTTATGGTGTCATGTTATAATTGTCTGAAATGCGATACTGAGAACAGGCACCAGACTGTTCTTAAGTAAAAAGGAAAAAAGCAAGAGAAGCGGGCATGCAGTGTGTTCAGTTCTGAGCTTTTAAGATTGAGAAATATAACTCAGGTAACTCAGGGAAATAGCCTTTTGTTAAAAAAGAGAAGTGTCTAGTAAGTTACTTTCTTCCGCATTTTCTACAGAATTCGTCAAGACACTAGAGAGAATGCTCAAGTGCATCTCTGTTTTGCTGGAAGGCTTGTCACCTTTTTGCAAATACCTCAGGCTGTCTGGGCTTCTGGCATTAGGCCTGCCACAAATATCTGTCACACAGCCTCATACTCCTCTTCCTAAGAACAGTTACACTAAGTGCCTCCTCTGAGGAGCAAGCGTTCACTTTCACCACCTGCCAAAACCTTTTACCTCAAATTCCTGTCTCGTCTGAGTTCTGAGTTCTTCTGAGACAACACGTTGGGATAAATGAGCTTAGTGTTGTTCCTCCAGTAGAGAGGTATGCAGTTCTCTGAACCACTCATCTTTTTTGCTTCGTATCTGCAACCAATCCTGACCTTAACTGTCCCATTTTGTTTATAAAATACAATTTCATAACACATAGACATACCATATTCAGAAATTATTGCACCACATATATATTTTGCTCTATCAAACTATCCTTCACTATTATACCCTAAGCAACTAAAAATAATTCTATCTTTACTTAGCTAACTTACCATACTAAAAATAACGCATTTCAAGCTACTATAGTATTGATTATAGCAGCAATTAGATTATTTCTTAACATTATGGAATGACACACAAAAACTGAGCAAGCCAGATCTTGTCAGTTGTAGTTCTGGAACTTAAGAGAAGTAAATTTCAAGTACAGTGAGTTTACTATAAAATATCCTTGGTAATCCCTCTTAAACAGAGTGCTCACTTGAAAGGTCACTTACACATACATCCATTAAACTCCTCCCAAAAAACAGAATCAACAAACCTTCCTGCCACTTTATGCAACGTCAATAAATACTTCCAAAAAATATCCAGACCTTGCAAAATCCTCCCCCACATCTGTTTCCAATCATCACTTCATAATTCAGGGTACATCTCCCATTCCGGAAACCATTTGGACTTCATATAAGAAGATAAGGCTTCCTCCTGTCTGGCCCAGATACAGTTTATACCAAAGATTAATCAAATACTATCCTAATTCATATGATGAACAAAGCAGATTGGTTGGTTTTGCAGACTCAAGGGTCAGTGGTTTTGGGAAAGTAAGAGTAACTGAATTGGGCCATCAGTAGATGCTTTGGCAGATTTTAGTAGGAGCAGCTGGAATGAACACTTTCAAAATCTTGTCCATGACATTCGCCTCTAGGAGCTTTTGCTCCTGCTGACAAATGATAGTAGTTTGATCTTCCTGAGAGAAATGCTTAAACAGCCCCTTTCTCTTCCCACAAATCTACTTTGGTTTCCTACTGCTAATGGTTTCTGGTCCCTCTAGAAGTTACAACCCCAGGCTCCCTCCCATTCAATACCTGTCACAAAATACCTATACTGCTGTTCTCTACTGGTTTTTTAATTCATTCACATTCATCTTCTACAGTCTTCTTGCCCTTATGTCACCATAAAGACCTTTTCTCCCCATGTCGCTTCTCCATCTCTCAGTGAAATACCACCATCCAGATCTCCATAAAGCAAGAAACTTCCTTTATATGACTGTACTTGAGGCCCAAATGGTATGATTCCTAAGCCATGTTTCACATCATTTTCTTCAACCACCATTAACCCCCACCGAACACCCTTGTTTTAGCATTGAACACTGCAGTCGGAGCGATGTGCAGCTTCTTGCCACTTTCATTACTTCTTTTCTTTCCTGAAAGTAGAGCTTAAAAACCCTGCCTGCAAACCAGGACCCCATTGTATCAAATTCAGCAGACACAGAACAAAGTGAGCCAGAAAACATGGTCCTTCTTTCTATATACTAAATAGCCAAAGTACAAATTCCAGTTTTGGAGCCAGCTCATTCAGCTTTGCCGCAGGGATATTTGCACCCTGGTGTGTCACGGTGCAACTGTGCCCTAAGTAAACGTTAGAAGACTTACTGTACAGACTCAGGACAGGTAGACATTCTAGAGAGACACATAGCACTTGAAAAGCCTTAATTGTCAAGAAAAAGATGAGTTTCTTAAGGGCGGTGTTTGAAAGGGAAATAATTTAATCCAAAAAAGGCAAACCTGAGTCAGAACCTCCAGATAAAATTTCTGGCAGTGGGATGCACTAGCATGGAAATCATCCTCCAAGGACAATAACGAAACCTTCCTCTTTTGGAATGTTAAGGCTCATGTAGACTTGGCACAGAGCAGAATCCATGGAACAACATTAGGTGCCACAGAAGGCTTACTCCACTGCTAAATTCAGTGACAGAGAAATGAGCTGAAAGCTCTGGTGTTAACAAGGTACCCCTTACTCACAGCTCAGCTTTTACGTTTACATTCGTCACAGGATGCTGATGTGGTGTTTTCTTCTGTACTCTGGTGTGGATTTTAAGCTGAAAAACACTAGTAAAGAGATTGAATTACTGACACAGATACATTAATTGGTTATTTGATATTATCATATTCTATGTACATTGCAGAAATAATTAAAATTATTTCCCTTCCTTCAAAAATGGGAGAGAAGAGACAGGCAAATTGGAAATTGGCTCTGAATCCCACAGAGACATTACTGACATAGGCATTTGCAGTCCAGCAAGTCACGTGGCTGGCACATGCTCCTGGGCAGCCAAGTCTTCAATAAAGATAAAAGCATGACTAATTGCAGTCTTCCTTCTCAGGTGCCACAGCAGCAGGCATTAGCCAGACTGAGCTCAAAGCATTAGAATAATTAGCCTGAGTCAGTGGTGGGCCAGCATTCATCAGCTGTGATGACTTGCCTGGGCTGGAGCTGCATGGTCAAAAGCCATCTCTAAAACTTTCCCCTCTAGATGACAATTCCATATACTGAAGTTGTCCCAAGAGTGAAAGCAGAGTAAAAAGTAAAGACCAAGAAGTTAAAGGAGAATTTGGGACTCCTCTCCTGATAACCTTTTTTCTTAGCTAGGGGAAAGCCACACGACAGAATAATCCTACCCCATGGTCAGGAGAGCTACTGGAGTGAGCAGCTGCAATTTGAGCCAAAACTCTTTCCTTCTGCAGTTTTTTTTGGTGATATTTTATGCACCATCAAATGAAGGTCAGATAAAGGACATGTTAGTAATGTCCTTGCCAGTGAAAACCGCAAGTTAGCTATTAGATTATCTTTATTTACTTACTATTTTATAAAAAATTTCCTTTTGAAAGTCTGTTTGAGGAACCTGTTAGACAGAGAACAATATTTGGACACAGCTCTGAATAGTTAATGGAAGTTGTCTGTGCTCTGTCTGAAACCAGTTATGGTTCCCTTTTAGCACATTAGTTGAATGTATACACTGAGAATATTTTACCTTGGTTTATGTTATTGCAATTTGTAAAATTTACACTAATAGCCCAATTTTATGCAATTACTTGAATGCAAAGCATTGTTTGGTTGAATTCCCTTAGCTTAGTCCTACTGGTTCCTGGCTATCTCACTTTCAATTATGAACCAGCACATCAGATGAAATGCTGCTATTGTAAAAATGGATCCTTTCTTTAAAAGTTATTTTCAGTGGTTTTCTATCATACAGGCTGGTTTTATTGTCTGCAACCAAAGGCACTTTAAGGAAATCTGATTGTAACATCACAGGCCTGCAATACCTATATTTTAGCTAGAGCGGTTTGTTGTGTTATTGTGGTAATAATCCGGTTATGTTTGCACTGTAAGTGTACCTCTAAATGTCTCTTGAGCTGCACATATGGGGCAAAGTGTGGCTTTATACACAGGGGAAGGGGAAGAAAAGAGGAAGGCCATGCAGAGAATTACGTCCTTTTTTCCTTCCATGTATAACACAGCTAACACAGTTTTGGAAGGCAGGCAATGGATGATGTTAACACTATATTAATGCCAACTTGGTGTTCAAGTCTGAATATTCAGAAATCATAAGGCTGGCTAAGGGATCATACATGTCTGGTTTTGTATTTGCTTTTCCCTTTTTGGAGACCTTGCAGTTCACATCTTCAAGTTTCACTATACATTTAGGAAAAAAAATTGAGCTTCTTTTCGTTTTAAGTAAAGTTCAAGATTTTATTAAATCACATGACTCCACAATGTAGCGCTTAAAGAAAAATACCAAAGAAGTGGAGACTTGTAAGAGCCAGTGACAATATGCTAAGTTGCCCAAATCAAGTTAATGAATTAACCGAGTGAACTGACCTGCCTTTCTGAAAGGAAGCACGTTTTGTATGTCTTGAAAAATGTGCATAACATCATACTGTGGAGTATACTTCCTTAAAGCTTCAGAAGGCTTGACTCCTGCTCCAATACATTCCTCTCTCTTTCTGTTCCTCTGAAATACCTATCCTGCATTTCCTCATTTGTGCTCAGTGTACTGCATCCTTGATTGCTTATAGTCATCTCCTTTTTGGTAGGAGGAAACTATTCTTACATCCACTTTGGAAAGAACTTGCATTCCTTGGATCAACCAGGACAATTGTAATAGATTCTTTTTAACTGAAGTTACATGCATGCATTTCTTTGAAACTCAACCCCCGTGCTCCATTCCTTTGTTATGAAAGGAAAGAAATAATATGCATTTCATTATAAGATAGGGCAGACATCAGCCTCTGGCCTCACCTGGCTCTTTCCTTTAACTATAGAGGAAGGCTTCAATAACTAGGTCCTTTCTTGTAGATGGTTAACGTTAGATGAAATGAATCCCAACCCTGATGTCACATTTTGGGTACCCATAAATCAAAATAATAAAATTAAATTCCTTTTTCTTTCTCGCTGCCTTAAATATCTTCTCTCTTTTTTTGCCGTAAAGGAGCAGCTGCCTCTCCAGGGAGTGAAATTTCTGTTCCTTATGAAAGTTACTCATTTATCTGACATCATTATTCATCAATACTATCTGCCCACTGCCAAGTAGCTCCCCAGAATGCATGGCCATAAAATTCTGCATTAACAAATGCCAGTACATGGGACATCATAGAGCAGAAAAATGTCCAAATGAAGGTGCATTTCCATTTGACACTTGCAAAGCACTATATAAACAGAAGATTAGAAGGGTTCAAAATGCACATTCTTAGTGCTCTGAATGTTTTATATCATTATACATCATATTTCATTATACATTTATTAAAAGGCTCCACCTACTCTCTGGGACCAGAAATCTTTTAATAGCATGAAGTTAGTCAGTCTTCTTTTTTTCTTCTTCTCATTAATATTCATATATATGCCCCAGTTCTTACATTTAAATCCACTAATGAAGATTCACTGCTGCTGCAGTTGAACACTGAGAAGGACCAAGACCCTTTTGTTCCAACAGCCCCCATGGAGCACTACTGTGTACTGTGTACTGTGTGGTGGACAAACATAATTCATTAAATAGCAGCTGATTCACCTGCTTTCTGCTGCCTTAGCCCTTCTGCTACTTCCTTGAACCTCTTCAGGTGCACCCTCAATTGAGGGAAATGTGTTTCCATTGCAGCAATGAGGGTGATAGGCAGGAACTTCTAACGTGTGTGCCCTCTGTGTTGCAAAAGACATTTTAATAATCTTTGCCAAGTTATTCAATCTTTTTGTCTTTTGCATGACAAAATGTTCCCCATTTTATGAAAGGGAGACAGTAGCACTTCTCTTCTTCCCAAGGATTTCTTATAACCTTGCAGGTTCTGGTTTCCATTTAGCACTAACTCGATCTCTTTATGCAGCACCACACTGTGATATGTAAACTTAGCCTGAAACAGAGTCTGAAGGCATAAGAGACAATTATGATCATCTAGTCTGGCTTCCTCTAGGATTTTTCTCAGGGATTCCTGCATGAGGCTCTACGGTTGCAGTTGCCAAGGAAACAACTATAAATCTTTCCATCCCTATTCCTCCTTTCCATTGTGTCATTTCTTGCTACAATAAAAAATCTTGTCAAATGTCCTAGTCCCTAGCTCTAGCATCCTCACCTCCACCTCAAAGAATGGGAAAGGATGGCAAGGATCCTTGGCTGGGAGTTCAGCCTAAAGCTTACCTCTTATCCTTGGATTCTGTGCTGCAAAGTGGATGACCCTTTGAAAATGATCCTCTCAGCTGCAGATAGGTTATCAAATGCTGGATTGTTTGACTAACACAAGATATATTGTATTTTAAATTACTCAGCAGTGTACTGCTTGATGTATTTTTAGTATCTTTCCTTCCACCACAGCCTTAGCTCCACTGCAGCCTCATGCAGAAATGCTGTGGAAAACCCCACACACCTTATTGTAACGTGCAGCTGAAGAGCAAAAACAATAATGAGGAAAAGAAAGGAAGATGCAAAGAGATGGAAACCTGTGTAGGAGGAAGATAGAAGGCAAAACCCCTGCATCAAATAGAGAATAAATTAGATGCAGTCAGAGCCAGAGATAGACTTTTGGAATTCCGGGAGGTTAAACTCAGGTACCTTCAGGCAAGTTACAGGAGACCTGCATGATTCCCTAAGGTCTAATGAGTCCTTCCTGTATAATTCATAGCTTCTGACAGTTGCACTGATTTTATACCCGTTAAATACAACTCTGACCAGGGTGACTGTTTGAAGGACAGAAGCAATGTAATTTGAAAGGTAATCCCCTCAAATTCAGTAGAATCGTATCAGTGTAATGAAGTTCCTCAGTGTGTAGCAGGGACACGACGAACACACCAACTGCTGGAAGGGAGAGAAGAGGCATAGTCTCACAAAAAGGTTATGGGGAAGAGGGTTGCCATTTGGCATGTTTTAATAATTCATCATTTAGGGTAATGGTCCTGCTTTTGTAAGTGACCTAGCGATAGCTCACATAGGAAGGCAGACTTACTGTGCAAACCTCAGGTATATCAGATGATCAAGAAAAGCAAAGGGTATGTAGAAACTGAAACATTCCTCAGGGTAAGCTCCTAGGGAGAAAGAAACAAGGTAGACCATATTAAAAAGAATTCCTGCTTATGGTCAAGGAGCGATGCTTCAGCCCTTCCTCTTCTGGACACTCATTTTTGGTGCTTACTGAGGTTTTTTAGCGCCGTATGTGTATGAGACATAACAGTATGGTCTGAGGATGTCCAAACCATGCATGTATACTGAGAAGATGTTATGTCATACATACATCACCATGGAAACACTCAGCACATGTCCAGTAGATCTGGCACCAGAGCCACTGTGCCTCTGCTGGGACCTCCACAGGCCTGTGCCTCAGGACAGGCTTGTGGCATTGCTCACTATGAGCCCAGGAAATCTGTATGTTTTCGCCATCTGGGTCCATTTTAAGATGCTGCATCTTAAATGTAGCCCAGCAGGATGCATGGATACTGAGATCCCCAATACTTTCCCTGCAGAAATCACTTGCGGACAGTTTACAGTGGTTGTAACAGAAGTAGTAAGATAAATCTATGTGTGAAAAACGATAGGGAAAACAAGTTATTTTTATGAATGTCAACAATATCTCTGTTTTCCTGTGGGCTATTTTCCCACCAGGCTGTACAGATGAATGTTAGAGGGAAGCAAATAGGGAGAAACAGTGACAATGTACCAATACCGTTTCAAATATCGCAGAGTTGTTAAAGAAGTGTATCAGGGAATATCTAACCCACATACCTTCAGGCAGGCAAGTGTTAATTTCTCTTAAGTCCAGGGAGAATAAAGACGACACTGAACTGCTGAAAACCACAGCTAGACAAAGAGGAATGGATGAACAGCAGTGTGGGATGAGTCAGAAAAAGCCAGCCTTTAAGAGAGAGTTGGTTTTGGCGCTTGACCTCAAACAGGTGTGTTTATGCTCAGTGGAAACTGTAGAAGCAACCGTGTTTTCTGGTAGAACATGTACAAATGCTCTTTCTTTGTTTCAACTCACATTTCATCTTCTGATTTCCTCTGGCTGAATAAGCTTCTTTCAAAAAAGATGTTCTCGAGCCCCTTGGATCAGCTGATGGCCCAAAGTGTGTTGGGTCAGTGCAGTACAGAGCAGGGGCTGCTCGTTTCCCTATTCACATGCTGAGTGCTGGATTCAATTACCCTGGAGAAGACAACTTGGAGGGAAAAAACCATCCGTGGTTGGCAGCGATACGAGATGACTTAGTGTGCCAGCTGCCTCACAAGTCTGTGCTTCCTCCCCTCAGCAGCGGTACACAAGTGTCAGTACTCATTATTCCCAGATTCCATAACAAAAAAACCCAAAACAAACCAGAAAAAAAAACCAAAACAGCAAAGCCCAACAAGAAAAACACACCAACGAGCTGGTAAACCTGAGACAGGTACTTGTCACTTGACTCCACTGTTTTTCCCTCCTGGGGTGTGCTGCATAGTTCCTGGGCAGCCGCTCCCCTGCTGCTGCCTGCCCCTGCCAGGCTGATGGCGGGGAAGAGGATATCAGTTTGCAGAAAGCGAGTGATCCCACTCCACACAGAAACAGCACAATCTTCCCTAATGGCAGACCTGAGCGTATTAATTGGGCAAATGGCATCAGGAGGCAGAACCTGAAGGTTATCCCTTCTGCTGCCCGCATGGGCTTTACACTACTCAACTCCCATTCGTACTATAGGACAGCTTGGCTGTGGGGTGCAGGCAGCAGCGTCCTCTCCACAGCCCTGGCTGGAGATGTACTGGGGAGGAAAAGACTTTGGGCTGTTGAGGAAGCCTGAGAGGGATTTGAGGAAGGGCCCTGATCATGAAGGTCTTGTGTCCTGTAGAGCCCCTGGTAATTGCTTTTGGGTCCAAGACTCTTTATGCCCTTATGATCAAAAAATAGCTCATTTCACCAAATCTCCTCTAAGATCTTGGATGTTTCAGACTCATTGATTCCACCCACTAAGCTAAAACTTCCCCATCTACTCCTACTCACAGCCTCCACCTTTCCAAGATTAAGTAGCCCTTTGCTATCAGAGCATGTCCAGTCACTCCGTGTAACTGTCTTCATCACTGTTTTCTGCCCTGCTGTTATCAATAGTGATTTCATCTTCAGTTAGATCACAGATTAAATTGTTAAATGAATGGATTAAGCAGCTTCCGGCATTGTCCTAATCTCCATGAACCTCTCCTGCTCTCCTCACTGTCTTTTTGGGGTCTGTCAGTTGGCCTCTTCTCCGTGCTGTTCGAGTGTGCTGTATTGATGTTGCACAGCATTCATTTTTAGACTCAAAATGCAGCGCACTACTGACTCATACACCCAGCACAGTTTCACATACATTATCACTATGCTATTACCCTTGTCAACCAAATATATAGTCTCATCAAAGCACAAAAATCAGTTTTGTTTGACAAGTTTGCTTCTAGTTACCATAAAACTATGGCAGTGGCATTAATCACATTCTTTCCCTTAATTCTTTCTTGACTGAATCCCATACAAGTTTTCCTTTATTTTCCCTGGAACTGAGCTAAGCCTTAGCCAGCCTGCAATTACTGGACCATTCTCTGGGGCAAAACTAATACCAGTGTTTTACTCTGCTCTGTGCCTGTGTTGTGTCTGACCCTACCTCTCTCTGACTGCCTCTGCCCTGATCTCCTTCAGAGAGTAGCATATTCCCCATGCTTACAGAGGGGCTTAGGGGAAGGGCTTGAGGCTCCTTCCTCTCCCTTGCAGAGCACTGCGGAGCTATTGCATGTAGGAGACTCTATGATGTGAGAGGGTGGAGGGCAAGAGAGAGAGCTGTGGTGGCAGCCCAGCGTCACAAGAGGGACCAGCCTTGCCTCAGAAATGAGGGACAAATGAGGAGGGCAGAGCTGGAGAGCTCTCCTGCCTTGGCTTATATTTCTCAAAACCTTTGTCTGAAAGATTTAACAACACTGCTATGACCGATCGTACCATAATATCATCCTTTCAGTTGTTGTCAGCAGCAAGGTTCAGATGATATAATTTCTCTGTATCTGCAAGCCTGCTCTAAAGTCTGCTGGAGCCTTTTCATTAGCATCAGATCAGAGTTTATGGTTGTATTTCCCTGGAGGTGTAAAAGAAGTGTCACACTCATTCTCTTCTTTTTTGGGATGCTCAGCATGATCACAGAGTCTCCTCTGCAGGAGAGCAGTAGCAGTTGCATTTGTTTCTCCAGAGGAGTCACAGAGGTTCTTTCCATTCACCAGGCCCCTTCCATGCAACGTGCAGTTTCAGAGACACTGGTGGGGCTCCATCCCACCAAGCCAGATTCTCTGAGAAAAGATTTCTCCCACAAGTCCAAGAAATCAGTGTTTACTCACCAGAAAACAGATTCAAGATCCTAGGGCTGCCTCCCAGGGTAACCTGTCCTACAAGCCTGCGTAAGGAGCATATGCCAGGCTATGGAGAGCTTAAGACAAACACGAATTGCATGGGTCAGAGGGTAGATGCAGCAGAATCGGTTTCAGATGATCGTTATTGTATTCAGCAGCAAATTTTGTTGCTGTGCCCTTTGCTGTGGAAGCCTATTAATAAATGGAGATAGAGGCCATAATAATCTAAAGAACAACTGCTTCACAGTTCAGAGAGTAAATATAGTTCCCTGGACCAGTGAGCGAGATGGCTCTGTAACAGAGCTCAGCACAAACCAGTTAGGACCGTTGATACCTCTGCTCATCACAAAGAGGAAAATCAGGATGATGGGAGAAAATGAAGAAAAGAAGGAAGAAAAGTGAGAGGGAAGTCATCTGCAGAAAGCTGAGCTGTCAAGTAAGTGTGTGCATTGCCCTGTGACCCTGTCTGCCTGTCGTTAGAGGACAAGGCGGCACATACCCTATTAAAAATCTCTTATAAAACCAGATCCTTTCTCTATAACCTCTGCTTGTGGTGAAATAAGCTCATAAATAACAAGTCAGGTTCAGGAAAGTGTTCTCAAAGTTTTCATTAAACATAAGGAGTAATAAAACATACTGAAAGGAACCCAAATATTGTTTCTGTTGTGAACTGCAGGCAGTTTGCTTCTCAGAGATTGCTTATCAGTTACGCTTTCTCTGCAAAGCGGATCACTGGCATCTCAAGCTCAAAACCTTGAAGTATTTCTTGGTGAAAGCCCTGTCCCCTTTGAAAACTCTGAAAGTGGTAATGAGGAAAGACAAGGCAGGCACCTTTCTCCACTCGGTTTTCTTCTCAGGGGGCTGAAATCAGGATGCTGCCTTTGCAGCTGAGGAGAAATATGTTGGGGGGTGTGGTGGGTAAAGAAAACCCCAACAATCCAAACAGCCCCTCAGCTTCCCGAGAGGTGATATTCTTCATCTTCTTTACTGTAGCCAGGAGCCCTTGGAGAGTAATGGATTTAAGAAGCCAGAGGACTCCCATTTTTGTTCAAAGGAAGGGCAACTGAGATGGATGAATGGGCCCTTGTGACCTCTCACCATCCAGATCTTGTGTTGAAGTAGTTCCATCAGATTGCTGGGAATCGATGGTTCCAGCACTGGATGTGTCGGAGTTGTTAACATTTGATATCCAACCGAGGTATTATAAAATCCTCTGCACAGGCACAGCACTGTTCCCTGTGATCAAAGGAAAGCCCTGTGATCAAAGGTATGTGTTTGAGGATCTTTGACTCCTAGAGAAGAGCACTAGTGATATCCTTACTTGAGTGCCGAATGAATATTCTACTCACTTTTGCTTTACCTCTAGTACCAACTACTTTTTTTAACTGAAATCTTTGAGTACTTTTTTCCTGCAATTGTCTCTACCTTCTCTGAATTATTCTGCTACCTCTGTTTCAAAGCACCTGAATTACCATGTCTCTCAGGAAGTTTCCCATCTCTCCCGGGTCTGGCTGGGGTCGTGTTAATTTTTCTTCACAGCAACCCGTGTAGTCCTGTGTTTTGGATTTGTGTCCAAAAGAGCACTGATAACACACCAGTGTTTTAGCTGTTGCTGAGCAGTGCTTGCACAGGGTCAAGGCCTTCCCTCTTTCTCGCTCTGCCCCTCCCACAGAGGCTGGTGGTGGGGAAGAGACTGGTGTGGGACAGCCAGGACAGCTGACCCCAACTGACCAAAAGGATTGTTCATACCACCGTAATGTTATATGCAGCAATAAAATTTGGGGAATGGGGAGACTCCGGAGCTGCTGGGACTGGCAGAGCATCAGTCTGCTGGTAGGAAGTGGCGAGGTGTGGGTTTTCTTCTTTGCTTAAGTGCAGTATTTACCTAATCTCAACCCAGCTTTCTTTCACACCCATTTATTTGAGTATGTCCACCCTGCTCAGCGCATAGAAATGTCACCTGGCCCCCAGCCTGCTTTATTTCATATGGACGTACCGCATCTAGTACAACTCGCTGGCCACCGCTAACTTTCCTGAGCCGCCTAAATGCAGTTAAACAGCAGCAATAAGGCAGGATTTTGAAACCCCTTTACTTCTTGGTACAGAC
>NW_009925561.1:851-7154 GCF_000696875.1 Nestor notabilis | reverse complement strand
TCTTCAAAGGAACGGCGGTGGTTAACGGAGAGTTCAAGGAGCTGAGCCTGGATGATTTCAAAGGGAAATACCTGGTTCTCTTCTTCTACCCCCTGGACTTGTGAGTGCGGGTTTCTCCCCTTCCCCACGGGCCTGCTGCCCTGCTGAAGGTCATCGGAAGCACTGCATAGCCGTGCTGTATGATGTGGCTGGTTTGCTGCTGTTGGGGCGAACCTTGCAAGGCAGATGTGTGTGTTTCTAGAGCGTGAGTGATAAGATTTGGGGCCACATGGCCCCTGTGTGTTAAAGGAATGGATGTGGGGGGTGTAGAGCATCGTACAGCTGCCAGGACTGCTTCAGGAAGTAGATGCAGCCTTACAAGTGTGGTTCCTCTTACATTGCCTTGCATCCTGGGGTTGCCTTCATTGAAATGTACCAAATAAATGGTTTATTTCCGAATAATAAAGCGGCTGCCCCATCCCTGGCAGTGTTCAAGGCCAGGTTGGACACAGGGGCTTGGAGCAACCTGCTCTAGTGGAAGGTGTCCCTGCCCGTGGCAGGGGTTGGAGCTGCAGGAGCTTTAAGGTCCCTTCCAACCCAAACCAGGCTGGGATTCTGTGATAGGATTTTTAAGCAGTGGAGCCAGCAGAACTGCAGCTAGACAGCTCCAGAGCAAAAGGTGAACAGATGGGGTTGAGTGTGTCCACAAGACTTGAATTGCATCCTGAGGTGTGTGTGGGCACATGGGGGAGGATTTAACCTGCAGTGCTTTTCTGCTGTAGTTCCCAAACTCTTCGTCTAGAGGGTGTCTAGCAAAGGCAGTTTCTCCATCACTGCAAAAATCCTGTCTAGAACCGAGAGCTGAAGACTGGTGTGGGAGCTCAGTGGCTGTGGCTTTGAGACTGAAATGAATCCTGAAGTGGGGGGGAAACATGGTTAAAACTGCCATGCTGAAGGAAACCCTCTGCTGCATTAGTGCCTAGAAACAGACCTGAGAGTCTTTTCAGTAAAACATTGAAAGGATTGCAGGATCATTACAGCCTGTTCTCTCTTCCCACCCAGCACCTTTGTCTGCCCCACAGAAATTGTGGCTTTCAGCGACAAAGCAAAGGAGTTCCGTGATGTGAACTGTGAAGTGGTGGCAGTGTCTGTGGATTCTCATTTTTGCCATCTGGCCTGGATAAATACACCACGAAAGGTATGAATCAAGCAGCTGTTTGGGGCTCTCTCTGTTGGTTTGTTGTCTGTTCACAAGAGATCCTGAGAAGAAGAGTGGAATAAAATACTGTGCTAATGCTGATTTCAGTAGACTGCTTAAAGTGATATGTGATTAACTTCTACATTTGATGACATAATTCCATCCTCAATGTTTGTTTTCTTGCTCTTTTCCTTAATAATTTGGGGAGGGGAGGTACCTTTGTTTTGCTGTCTTTATAGTCTTGTAGGTTACATCATATCCTTCTATGTTTATCTCAGAAGACAAATACTCTGTATACATGTCACTGTCCCAAGCTGCTTGTTGCAGCTGATGGTTTGTATGTGCCATTGCAGAAAGCAAACAGCAGCTCTTTAGTCATTATTAACTGATGCCTAATAGTGGTAGCTTCAGACTGGAAGCACAACAACCAGTTTATTGGAGCACTTATCATAGAATCCCAGGCTGGTTTGGGTTGGAATGGACCTTAGATTGTCTGGTTCTAACCCCCCTGCCACGGGCAGGGACACCTTCCACTAGAGCAGGTTGCTCCAAGCCCCTATGTCCAACCTGGCCTTGAACACTGCCAGGGATGGGGCAGCCACAGCTTCTCTGGGCACCCTGTGCCAGCGCCTCAGCACCCTCACAGGGAAGAGCTTCTTCCTCAGAGCTCATCTCAATCTCCCCTCTGGCAGGTTCAAGCCATTTCCCTTGTCCTGTCCCTACAGGCCCTTGTCCAAAGCCCCTCTTCAGGTTTCCTGTAATCCCTTTAGGCACTGGAGCTGCTTTAAGGTGTCCCCTTCAGGAGCCTTCTCTTCTCCAGGCTGACCCAGCCCAGCTCTCTCAGGCTTGTATTACTAACTCTCACTTGTTGAAGTGGTTCTACTTCTGTAGTACAAACAGAGGCCCTCAGCTTTCTTTGGGGAAGGAAGGTGACAGAGATGGCCTTTTGCTGGAGAGGAGCCTATTTCAGGTATATGTAAAAATACATGCTTTTGGCCACATAAAGCATCTCAGTACTTTGGTCAGCTGAAGAGAGCCAGGAGTGTCACGGGAAGGTGCGGAAGTGCCTGTGCCATCAGTTGTTTCCTGTGTGGACAGTGGTTTGTAGCAGTGCTCACAGACTGGGCTGCCTTCAGGTGCACAGTTCTGCCATTGCCACACCAGGGGAGGGAGGAGAGTTTGCTGGATTTAATATGGTAGCAAGAGCATTCAGTTTTCTGCATGCTTTGTTCAAAGCTCTAAGGTGTGACCATGGGCTGACTTCACTGCTTCATGCAGAAGCTGCTCAGTCAGGCGCTGCTCCATGCACATACAGCAAAACACCCTGCAGAGGGTGGAAAGAATTCCATGGTGGCACAGGCAGGAAGCTGACACCAGAGAAGCCAAGGCCTTGGTTTCTCCAAGAGATATCTGTGTGCAAAGCTCTGTGTAAGAGAATTCCATTGGTGACAAGGCTTTGGAGGGTCACGGTCCGAGTGACTGTGGTTACACAATGATTCACTGATGATGCCAGGAATAGAAAAGCTAACAAATTCCCTGCTTGTTTCAAGGGTAGAGATCTTATCTCTCCTGCAGTTCCAGTGTGTTGCAAAACTGAAAGAAGTCTTGCTTGACTCTCCAAATAGTATTTAAATTGATTTGGGGGAGGTAAAAATAGCGTGAGCACTGAATAGTGAGCAGCGGAACTCTGACATACTTAGTGTGGCTGTTGGAAGCCTTGTGCTTTCTCTGTTCCTAGGATGCAGATTTGTTTTCCCTTCCTGCCCCCCCATGTTCATCTTGTCTAATTTTGAGCACTTCAATATACAGTAGACATTTTTGTATTCAAAGCTCCTAAATAGGGCACAAGGGAAATCTTTCTGAAAATTGGACTTGTCATAGGAAGCCTTTTACCATCGAAATGGGCAGTTCCAAAATGCTCAGTGCAAAAGAAGCTTTCATGTTCCAAAGAAACCAAATATTCCTGTCTACATAAAAACAACAAAACAAATCAAAACCAACCCAACAACCACACACCCTCGCGTGTTTCCTTCCATGGAGCTAATGGCGTGGATGGGTTTTGTTGTATATCCTCAAGAGCACTGAATCCAACAGCTCAGGAAGGATAATCCTAAGAAGTGTTTTGTAACAAAATGGGATCTTCCTCTGTTCTCTAGAGTGGTGGTTTGGGCAAAATGAATATTCCAGTTCTGTCAGACCTCTCGAAACAAATCTCCCGGGATTACGGAGTGCTCCTGGAGGGACCTGGCATAGCACTGAGGTAAGGTGTGCCTGCTGATAACTCTACCCAGCCTCAACCACCGTGAGCCATGCTGTCACCTCCTGCAGGGGAAACTGCATGAGGATCAAGCAAGGACTGTGGGACGTTATTTTTCCAGCAGAGGTTCTGCTGGATCCCACCCCAGGAAAAGGGCACGTGGCTGTTTTGGCCATTGAGCTGAGATGGTTCCAGTAACTCCATGTTACTGAGGAAAACACAAGTAGGACAGAAGAGCATTTATGATTTTCTTTCATTTTTTCACAGTTTAGGTCTGTCCCTTCTTCCCTTTTCTTGTTTTTGTTTCCTTTCTTCTGAAGGGAGAAGAGACTGCCTTGACTTCTGTGTGAGAAGTTTCTGAAGCAGTTGTCCCAGAGGCCCCTACAGTCATTATCTAGAGAAGGAAATGCCAATTTTATTCCACCATGAGAATACTTTTTAAAAGCAAATAGTGGTCCCTGAGAAACAATGGACTGGGTGCGAGTCTTCTGGAGACCTTTAGTTCCTCATCCGAAGAGATGAGGAACTTCTATTATTTGTGTGTTGACAAATTAACTAGTCTGATAAGAGTGGGCTTTGGTTTTCACAAATGTTTATATGCACCAGGATTTAATGTAGTTGCTTCATGTGTAAGCAGCTCTTCACTCAGTACCTTCAGGTTTTCATAACAGAAAGACATGGGAAGGATGCCAGGATGTCAGCTGTCAATTTTGAAATATAGGTGGAGTGAAAAGTTCCACCTTTGTTATACATCTTTCTTGATTTAATAGTCTTCATGCATACTTTGTAATCTCACAGCAGCATACCCATTGACTGGTTCTTGCCTTCTGATCACTAACAAACACCAAGTCAAGACTTCGTATTGCTACTCCTAACTCTGATACATGCATCTAAGAAGGATTACCTTGCTGAAATAGTTGATCTAGTTTCTTGTGTTTGGTCTTGGAGCGTGATTCACATTCCCTAAATCCTTGCTCAATTACAGAGGTCTCTTCATCATTGATCCAAATGGGATCGTCAAGCATCTGAGTATCAACGATCTCCCCGTTGGCCGTAGTGTGGAAGAGACTCTTCGCTTGGTGAAAGCATTCCAGTTTGTGGAAACACATGGAGAGGTTTGCCCGGCAAACTGGACTCCAGACTCCCCTACAGTAAGTGTCTGCTAAATACCACTCCTCTAAATATAGCCACCGGCTTATTTTGGCACGTCTGGAGTGCTGAGAACCCCTGTAACGTGAGGTGCTGGATTCAAGCTGTGCCTGTTGTCTAAATCTGAGGCTGTTATCAGTTGGACCAGTTCAGTCTGTTTGTATGATACTAAATGTGTGATTTCTGTGAAGTCACTGATTTTCTTTTGAATGACACAAATTATATTTAAAACTCTAAATTTGACTTGGACTCACCACCAGTTGTGTTCAGATTTTTTTACTTACTTAATGCCCTGCTTAATATTTGGCAGGAAAAATGTGTTTTATACTTAAAGTTTGCAAGTAGGAGCTTGTACATCATTTAGGCTTTTCATCTTGCAACCAAGTGCAGAAACAGAAATAACATCATCTTTATTAACCATGCATGGATTTTCTTGGATAAAATGTCAAATCTGGTAAATTCCCTTATTTATAGTGTCTAATAACTAAACTTTCTTTTCTTGACAGATCAAACCAACCCCAGAAGCTTCTAAAGAATATTTTGAGAAAGTGCATAAATAAATACCCAAATATGTGGACAAAACTGTTGGTTACTATAAACAGAAGACATTAGGAAAGCAGCTGTGATTATGATTGGTAATAATAAAATCAAAGTTCTCATTTTCTCATGTTGAAGAAGAAATTAAATGCTGAACTAGTTACTGGCTCCCTTGTCTTGCTTTAAAAAGAAGGATTAAAACTGAGGCCCTCTCCCTTTTTGCAACTTCAGTTTCATGAGTATCTGTGACATAGTCTTCGTCCTGAATACAAGTACACAAAGTCGAGGTTTATCTCCCACTGGGTTTCCCCTCTTTCCTTGACTAGTTTTGGACCAGAAAGTGTCCCACGTTTTCCTTTCTCACAGGAAAAGCTGAATTCTGTAACAAGAGTTTAAAACCATGGGGACAATACAGAAAATAAAACATTGATACGTGGTTTGTGTTTAATGAATGTTGCAGAGGAAGAGATGAAGGTAACAAGTCAAACTGTAAATGCATTATAGCTTGAAATGAATGTAAATATGTGCCATTTTACTCTTGCATGTAGTCAAAGATGCAGGGCAGCTACAGAGGAGGGTTAACAAGCATGAAGGACTGATTCTGCTCGGGATGGTAAAAACTTGAACCCCAATAGTGTACTTACTGGAGCTTAACAAGTCTTCTGTCATTTGAAGCGTTGCTTGCTTGAATCTGTTAGTTGTAAACAATGAAGTTGAAAGCAATGCAGCATCTCTAGATATAATAATAAATCTTAACGCTGGCAAACAGCAGGTGTGTTGCTTTGCTTTTCTTTCACTTTTTTCCTGGATTCCTAGTTTTGAAGAGGTTGGGTAAGTCACATTGCCTTACAGGGTATCTTCTGTACCTTTGTTCACAGCAAGCAGTTAACTGCCACTGCCTTTGTGTACGCTGGTGAGCAGCCCATAGCAAGTAGTGGGTGTGCTAGTGGAGGGCTGCACCCCCAGAGCGTGAGCAGCAGGTTGAGGGAGGGGATTCTCCCCCTCTGCTGAGCCCTGGGGAGCCCCCCCTGCAGCCCTGATCCAGCTCTGGGGAACAGCACAAGAGGGACGTGGAGCTGCTGGAGAGAGGCCAGAGGAGGCCCCGGAGCTGCTGCGAGGGCTGGAGCAGCTCTGCTCTGGAGCCAGGCTGAGAGAGCTGGGCTGGGGCAGCTGGAGAAGAGAG
>NW_009925561.1:0-676 GCF_000696875.1 Nestor notabilis | reverse complement strand
GTGCCCAGAGAAGCTGTGGCTGCCCCATCCCTGGCAGTGTTCAAGGCCAGGTTGGACACAGGGGCTTGGAGCAACCTGCTCTAGTGGAAGGTGTCCCGGCCCGTGGCAGGGGTTGGAACTGGATTAGCTTTAAGGTCCCTTCCAAGACAAACCAGTCCGGGATTTTTTGAAATCAACACAACGCTAAGCGGGTCTGTTTTTCATCTGCTGTTATGATCAGAGGAAAGGACCTAAACAGAGGCATGAGCTTGTGTTATAAAGTGAGCTTTGTAACAGGAACCAATGCTGCAATGTAAGTTCTAGGATATAAAAAAGAGCCTGACATGCAGTGCCTGGTGGTGCTTTGTGTTTCAATACCTGCAAATCTTCTCAGTCCCAGCGTTCTAGTTCAGTTTTGTGCAAATCCACTATTATCTGTGCACTTGTCCCAATAAACCTGATCTTCTGGACCTACAATACACGCAGTTAAACCCCTGCGCAGCTCAGCAATGCAAAACACCACCAGTGGTTTCAGTTGTTGGCATGTGTGAAACAAGGTACAACCGCAGCTCAGTGACACGCTGAGCCGCACCTTCCTGTATCCTTCTCTTACCCTCATCCCTGTAAGTCACTGCCGAGGACGCGGAGGGAGGTTTCCCAGCAGTCCCGCTCCCTGGCTCTGCTGGAAAGGGAAGAG
>NW_009925560.1:11048-13715 GCF_000696875.1 Nestor notabilis | reverse complement strand
TGACTGCTATAGCTGAACCCAGGACAGATATAAAAGTGCCTCAAAACAGTAATTGAAAAGTGAGGTGAGGTTGCCTTTGAAAATGATAATTGATGAGCTCTTTGCTAAACAACATTTTCTTTGTTTTTGTTGAGATATTGCCTTTTTATAACACACTTAAATAAAAACAGAGTGCAATTTTGTATGCAAAGTTCCCAAGAACTTTTAATTTCTGTGGACAGGTAGCAATTTCAGGATATGTACAGTTCCAAACTAAATCAGTCAAAAATGGTTAGTTATAGCATGCAGTAGAGAACAGCTAATTCTGAACTCTATGACATTCAGAAATAACTGAACTAATATCTGTGGAGTTATAAATAGGTTTACTACATTAGAACTGCATGCATAGGTTTAGTACACCAGCCAAGGAGGCGAGTGGCTCTTGTGCTGTCACAATCTGTAGCAGAGTGCTCTAGCCAGTGCACAAGGGGGTTCCCAAATCTGGAAACCTCAGGGGGGGCCAGGAGAGTCACCAGGAGCCCACAGCTCATGTAACAGCAGCTTGCAGGACCAGGGCAGGGCCAAGAGACTCTTAGGGAGCACTAGTGGCCAGGGCAAGCAAAAAGGGTGTTGCGCAGCAGGTGCTGAGGCCCTGCCAGCTCTACCAGGGAGTGATGGTATCTACCTCTGAGCTCTGTAACCACCATGACTGACTCAGGTTCTCAGACGGAGGTCCAGTGGGAATGTGCTGTCACCCTGGTGTCAGGCAGCAGAGTGTGCCCTGCTCTTGTGCCAGCATCAGACAGCAGCAGTGAGCACACCTGAGGGAGGTGCTCCAGGTAGAGGACCTCCTCCACTCAGTGATAGAGCTCCAGAAGGACAGCAGGGTGAGGACTACCAGGGAGTGTGAGAGAGAGACCAAGAGACTACTGGAATCGCACCCCACCTTCCCTGAGACAGGCCAAGCAGGCAGACAGGACACGCAATACAGAGCATTCCCTTTCGTTTGTCCTCCTGACTGAACACAGTGACTTAAGGGACAAAGGACAATGGCAACAAATTCCTGCCCGGTGCAGCAGGTGCGTTCCCTCTGTGACTGCCCCACCTGCTCAGGTGCTCTGGCATAATATGTGTGAGGCTCTGCACGTGGAACCAAATGATAAGAAGGATGATGGTTCATCTAGCATGGGGGTGTTGCAGGCATTAAGTTTGCCTATGCCCTCAGTCAAAAATGCTTCTATAAAGAGGAAAAGACATGTCATTGTCATAGGAGATTCCCTTCTGAAGGGAATAGAAATTCAGATGTGCCAAATGGACCCACTGTTTAGGAAGTCTGCTGCCTCCCTAGGGCTCAGGTTAAAGATGTGAACAGATGTCTTCCTACCCTGGTACAGCCCTCAGACTATTATCCATTATTGATTTTTCAGGTAGGCAGCTATAAAGTTGAAACAAGAAGTCCGAGGGCAATTAGGAGAGACTTCAGAGCCTTGGGACAACTGGTTAAAGGAGCAGGAGCACAGTGCTCTCTTTTATCCTTCCAATTGCAGGAATGATGTGGGAAGAAACAGGAACAGCCAGCAGATCAATACATACCTCCAAGCCTTGTGTCACTGGCAGAACTTGGGGTCATGGGAGACATGGTCTAGAGTGAAGCGTCCCTGCCCATGGCATGGGGGATTGGAACTAGATGGTCTTAAAGTCTTTTCCAGCCCTAACCATTCTATGATTCTATGACAACAAAGATCTCTCCACTTAGTGATGGAGATAAAATAATTTATAATAATCAAATAGGAAAATGAGTTTTTGAAGGTTTGCTTTAAAGTATGTGATTATTAAAGATAAGGTAATTATCTTAATAGCAGGTTTAATTAATGTAATATTTTCATGATCTAGAAAAAAAGTCAGAAACCTGAAGACTGACAAGTACAGAGGAGGCAGCTGACCCAATACATTATAGTCTGCAAGATGGATGCCTACAACTCTTCTTTATGATGTTTTATAATTTAGTCATATATATGGTTTTTCAACCGTGGCTTAGTTTCTATATTTTTTTTCTGAAAATTTAAATAAACTTTAGGTGCATTGCTGTTTAAACTGTATTGCGGCAGCCAATTTTGCACTACTAAGAATGCTAAATGCGAAAAGCTGGATTGAGCCCCGAAGATATATTCTATAGTGTTTGCTGAACTGTTTAGATTTACTGTGTGAGTTAACAATAGATACACCACAGCACACAGTGGACACTTTAAAGAATCATTATTATTGCTGTTTATTGGTGTGGGTTTTTTGCAGTGTAATGTACTGCACAGTCAAGTAATTGCTTTCAAAAGAACAAGAAGTGTCACCCCACAGTAAGGGCAGTTTATGGAAAAATATGTTGCCTAAAATTAACAGGCAGTGATACATTTTTCCTCTAGGTTCACTTAGGTATTTTGGGTTTTATCGCATTTTACACCTTTTTATGCTTGAAGAAATATTTTGTATTAACTTTGCTACTTGAAGAGGGCCAAGTGATAATCTCAGGTAGATTTATTTCTTCCTTCTCCATTACATTTACCTGGCTTTTGTTATGCTTAACAGTAAATATACACAAATATCTCATTACCATACTTCCGAGAGGTGCAAGTACATAAAATGGAACTCTTATCATATAATGAAATAAACATGGTGCAATTTAAAAAGCATTTA
>NW_009925560.1:0-11017 GCF_000696875.1 Nestor notabilis | reverse complement strand
CAGGAAACACTGGTTTAAAACAGACTGCCTGTATCCGATGGCTGTGTAAGCAGGTTATGAAGCTTTGTTGGTTTGTTTTGTCCTGAATCATGTTATAAATTATTTTAAGACACTCTTACAACTCCAGTGAAAAGTTTAAACATCCATTAGATTGATTGCTTCATTACCTATGGTGGTTGAGTTTATCTGTTTAGAAGCAGAATTATAAAGCAATGAAACAGGTCCAGACTTTTTCATTTTTAAAAATTATTTTATAGGGTTCCCCAAACCTTTTTATTTTTCTCACCAGGTAAAAGTTCTTGCAGTGAATAAGTTTAGGATTATGATGTTACATACATTTAATTTAAAGAAATGTTCTGAACTGTCATAAGGAAATTAGTAATTTAAGATCTACTCTTTTCTGTTTAGCTTCAGCCATTTCCCCAATTCATTTAAGTTAACAAAATTACGTAAGTACCAATAAAAGTGTCTTCACCTTTTTTTTTTTAGGATTTAAATAGGCATAGAATTTGTATTTCAAATGTGATTGCTAACAATCACTAAAAAATAAGAGGCTAACTCTATTATAGCAAATTATTAATATCTGTTAATCTAGAAAAAACGTAATACAGATGTCCTGGTTTCAGCAGTAACAGTTATTTTTCTCCTTCCTAGTAGCTGGTACTACATATATATATATAGGCTAAAAAAATGGATAAATCTATTACAGAATACATATTGATTTTGTATGCTTAATAATCCTAACTTGGAAGTATTTGAATAGATATGTTATCTAATGCAAATAAATCTTATTCATGTGAAACTAGAACAATGAAAACACATCATAAGAAACAGAACTCTCGCTGTCTCTAAACCCAGATATCTCTAATCCCAGAAATTGATATGATTAAGGAGAAATATTTGCCATAATGCTACTGATAGCTATGACTGCTGTTTCTTAACAAAATAAATATACTACCTAGCTCTAGTTGTTCATGTCATCTGGTGCAAAATAATCTGACTGAACATAAAGTACCAGGACATAAAGCAGCATGTCATAAATATCAAAATATATTCCCTCAGACCAAAGCATTCTATAAAATTTTAATAGACAATATACAATCCAAACTATCAGATATGTTCATGGTTTGAGCATCTGCCAAAAGCAAGTGTTTTAAATTATTCAGAAACACTTCAGATCTGAGGGTAATTCAACACCCACTTTACACTATTAATCATCACACAGTCTGCCATTCTGTTGCTACTCACTTTTTAAAGATATGTTTTCTTGCATTGCATTTATCCATGGAAATTTGTACCTTGACTGCAAATACCGCCATTATAGTCTGAACCTTATGACTTCTTCAAGTAAAAATTAATTTTCTATTATAACATTAAGAATAATTCTCTGAAAATACAGATAATTTTACTGATGATACTCTAGCACTTCCTTCCTAACTCCTATCTTGCAATTAAATAAGCTGAAACCCACCTCAGGCATAAAGAAAAGATTCCCAATACTCATTTACTTACTGACAAATGAACTTTTCCTTATTTTTTTTTCCTTACAATGTTCTGCATACTTGTAATAATTCTTATAATCTTTTTCTTTGTAGAAACTGCAGTAAATATTTTCCTGTTACTTAAATCCTGCATTTTCTCAGCTGCAGAGTGGGTGAACAGGGATGGCATAGTGAGTGAAGTAATATGAAGTAATAAAATACATTTAAATATAAAATGCTGTTACATAGTAAAGTTATGTGTTGTATTGTGCAGCAGGAACATATAAATTGTGAATATCACTGAATAAAGCAGATAAAATGTTAAATCGGTCCTTAAATTGTGGTACTAGGAGCAAATCTTTATTTTGAAGTGACTTAAGGATCATAAAGAGTGATCACACCTTTCAGTCATTTTTACCAAATGACAAATGAGGAAGGATTGCAGAATTGTGCCTAGTGACCAGTTAACTTGGAGGAGATAAAACCAGGCACAAATACAGTTGGTTTCACCAGTCATCAAAATTTGACCAGAAAATTCCTTTTCTCCAGAAATTTTCCAGTCTTGTTTCTTTTCCCCACTTAGGAACCTTGATAATCTTCAAAGATTTAGATAGCTGCTTGATAGCTTTTGCAGTCTTAACCAATATTCCAAAAATTCATGCATAAAAACAATTAATGTTTAAAAACAAAGTTCTGCAATACTTTGCTAAACAAACCTCTCAATATCTCACCTTACCTCAGCACCTGCAACTCAGTGAAGAGGAAATTTACCAAAGCAAGAAGAAAATATAGACTAGAAGCTCACCTCTACTAAGAGCTATCTAGATTTAAGAAAAAAAAAAAAAAAAAGCTTAATATAAGACATTTAATTTAAGTATTTCAAGTATGGTACTTAAAAATTGCGTGTTTAAAACTGATGATCTACTACAAGATCCAATCTTATATGTGAATTTCACATTAACTACAGTAGTCACCATGATGAAAGAACGTTCAACCTTGAAGGAGAACTCAAAAGCACAGATAATGTAACCAAAATTGTACAGAAAAAATACAGAATGAAGGCTAGAATATTCACTTTTCTACTTCCTATGCCTATTAACACATTCTATACACTTGTATTCAATGTTATATATGCAAACTGCAATATTTTTTAATTCCAATTTCAAGAAAACAGGAGTAGCAGCACTGAACAGTTTCAAAGTAGGCAGCACAGTAAAATTAAGGATTATTCTTGTCCACCAGATATTTTTTTAAGGAATAACTAAAGTAACCCAAAACTCAAATGAACTTTGCATACATTTGACATTATGTTAATCTTTAAGTATTAAAAAAACATAAAACTTTTGCAGTTAATTTTACTTTCATATTTCTGCAGTTATTAATTTTAAACAATGGTATTTGAAATATAATGTATCAAGAGTTGTTTATTTGAAAGAAATTTAGGCATTTAACTCGGCATCTGACGAAAGACAATTCAGACCATGGGCATTATCCAGTGGAAAATGGCCCTCCTCCCTTGCAGATAATCTAACAGGTGAAAAAAATAATTCACAGTTCAATCAATTGCCTGATTCAGCTAATTTTGCAGTTATATATATTGCTTGTGTCAACACTGGGGCAATGATAATTAGGAAATAGAAGTGGTCAAGCAAGAGAAAAAGTTAGGCCATACTGTTCTGAGACGGATTAGGGTAATGTTGAATGAAAGTGACCGTTTGAACAACACCTTGGTTTTCACTGTGCCAGTGAACAGAGAAACATTAATTACAGTAGTAGTTCAGACCAAAGCACAAGCAATTTGGTCACAGAAGAAAAGAAAAAAGGAAAAAAGAAGTCCAATGGGCAAGGGAATAAACCTCTACAAAAGAAAACTTCAACATTTTAATATATCACAAATAACTGAATACCCAGAAAATTATGCACATGAAACCATGTAAAAAGTAGAAACAACAACACGTTACAACTGAGGTATAGCACAAGCTGAATCAGTTACTATACACAGTGATCAATAAAGGAATATACCATCTTTTGCTATAATTTAAGGTATATTTTTCTTTGTTAATTACTACTATTCTGTTACTATTGCTGTATAATACTATTACTACTATTATGTAGTGGTTGTCTTTAGTTATTTAAAGTTAATTTAATTACTTTTTTTGGTTTACTATTTTGTTACTAGTTCTATTTGTAACAATGATAGAAGCTAAATTCAGCTTAATAAAGTCCTTCAGATTAAGAGTTCTCGTGTCACATGGAACGACATGGAAGATTATAGTAACCATGCTGTGCTTCATATTTATGCTGTCTGTATACAAACTGATGTTAGGAGCATCTCACAGGAGTGAGATTTCTTCGGTCAAAATGGATACTACCCTCGATCATGATCTTGTCTTAGAGTATTTTATCAGTGTGGTATGAATGGCTGTACTAGAAATTTATGTTCTTTTCAGTGTCACTAATACATCCAGCAGCAATATAGCAACCAGATACATTCTGCAGCTTTGCAGCAATTGAAAATGTGATGTTATATCAGTATTTTAATGAATTCAGTTGTTCACAGATAGTTCTTCATTCACATTATCAAATTAATCATGGGCTGACAGAGTCTGCTCTTCTCATAGTATATTGTAAAATGAGCTACTGAACTGATAAAATCCCTCTATAATGCTGATTGCAGCAAAACAAAATAAAATACCATACTGTACTTTTATGACCCCAATATATATTCAAGAACATTATAAAGTCCTTACATATTCTAAATTGTTTCCTTTTACTATGTCTTCTTGAGCTGACTTACACTATTTTATTAGCTACTTCTCCACTTTGATTATTTTTACTTACTATATTTACTTGAGTGTACAAGCTAAAGCAAGTTAAATGAATGCATAATGTATAAATGATGAATACATTCTGTTTTACTGATTCATACTCATCCTACCTGTTCTTAGGAACCATCCAGTAGGCTTAAAATCTTCCAATGGTGACCATTTTTTTAACTTATTTCAGTGTTATGTAATCTTTTACTTTTGGGAACAGTTTCCTAAAAGCCAGCTTGAATAATTTCTTCCTGAAACCTGTTGCTTTTTTTCTGCACCAAAGCAGATTACTGTTTCTTACTGCAGCATCAGTCACTGAAATAAATTCCTCATGCAATTTAAATCAAATGAGGATTGAAGCAGTTTATAGATTTAATATTAATGAAATGCAAGTAACCCACAATATCTGAACTATACATACAGAATCAGTAAAACAGATACAACACCAGGCATTCACAAAATGCCTGCAAACATCTACAAATTTAATCAACCTTCTCTAACTAAGCCCCATCTGCCGCCTCCTCCTCAGAAATATGCAGTTATGTGCCCTTCCCGCTTCTCTCTTACAGGACATATTGGTTACAAGCATCTCCCATCCCTTCTAGGCATGGCTTTCCTTACTTACCTACACTTCTTGTTGGAGGTGGAAGGGAGACTTCTAATTTATGTGGGGCTGTGCTGCTCCTGACAACCCACCAATCTACAATCCAATGAGAAAGCACTCTGCAAAGTCAGATACACAAACCTGACTTACAAGTCCCTACCTGCTACACCCCTTAGCATCAAATTCCTCTCTGGATTTAAGCTACTCATGACATTCAAGGGGAAGGATGTGCAGACAGACCTAGGCAGATGCTGTCAGTTGACTTCTGCCAGCATCAAACTCAGTCTGATAGTTGTGCTGTTGGGCAATGTTGAGCTTCACAGTCACAAATTTCTGTGCTTCTTTTATATATCTTTTCATGTGGACTTATTTTCCCAAAAGTCTCAATCTACAAAGCCTATTGTCCTCTCATAGAAGGAAATTAAATTAGCTTGACTTGGATTGTTTTTTAAAAAACTCAGTATGACTCTTCCCATTTTGTTCTTCCCATGTAATTACAGATACTTGATTAAGTCTTTCTTTAAAGAATGTTTACCTTTGCCATTACTCTTAGGTACGATACTAAAAATCTTTTTAAAGGCAAAAAAGAACTCATGTAGCCAAGAAATCATTATTAGACCAATTATCACATTAACATATCAAATTATCTAACATGATATGTGAGGCCCATACAGCTAGAAAGGTCATATAAAACCTTATAGACATATATAACTCTTTCTCCAGTGTTACAATCACCTTCCCAATAACTCTCTGGTCCAAAGTCTGACGTTTCAGTCTTGCTCAAACAGAGGAGAATGAAGATACTAGAAGCAGTCAGTATCCCAAAGTCTTTGCTGGGACCTCATGGTGGGGACTTCCCTCTCCTCTCTGTTGGGAGGAGTATGGCATAGAAATTTCCCTCCATATCATTCTTGGGGTCTGCCTGGGTTTCACTCTGCATGTTTCCTTTATAAAGACTGATTAATTCTCATACTTATAGAATCATAGAATAGTTAGGGTTGGAAAGGATCTTAAGATCATCTAGTTCCAACCCCCCTGCCATGAGCAGGAACACCACACACTAAACTATGTCTCCCAAGGCTCTGTCCAGCCTGTTGCTGGTAATGGCAAAGTCACATTTACCAGGTGACATGTGACATTCTCTGTTCTTTGCAAGTTGACGAATATAGATTCAAACATCCCCAAAATTACATCAGACAGTATTTTTCACTCTGCAACCTGTTTTAAAACTTTGGGGTTATCTGAATTGCTTTTATCTGCATACTTTGTTTTTTTCTTAAGCTCTCTTATATCCTTCCCTAATTGCATTTCTGTGTTTATATTTCTTCTAAAAATAACCTACATGTGAATTCTTCCACCAAATCTCTGTTCAGTGTGTTGCTATATATATACACATGATTTACATTTTTTACCTTTTCTACTTTTATTGTTCCCTGCTATTTCAATAATTTGTTAAGCTTTGGCTAGTCAACCCAAACAGGTAAGGAAAAAGGGAAACAATAGAAGAGAGACAGGGATCTGATCAAATTTCTTCCAAAAATTCTCTGAAGCTGGTGAATTTAGCTGCAGACTGTAACCTAGACCATACAAGACTTACAGACCTGATTTTTCGCTGAGAATATAAGTATACAGCCACATTTTTGTGAGATTATGGGGGATGAATATGTGGAATATGAACACTGATCAATTGAACAATTTCACACAGCAGTCCTATTTGTTTTGAGTGCAAAGCTACCTCAGAGCATGCTTCTTACATTTGTTGCTCTTACACGTGCTACACTTACATGCTAACTTCTCTGAAAATTAGTTGCTTGAGTGCCCATTCCTCAGATTCAGAAAACTAAACTCTCTAGAACAGTCTTAAATTGCAGTAATTTAAAAAAAAATTGGTCCCTGTGTTAAGGTGCGTAGAAAATTAAACTAATGTTTAATTTTGTGAAATAAGGTGGCCTCAAAGAGGGGACACATTTGTCTAGGTTACAGACATCAATGAACAGGCAAGTCTATACTCCATGAAGTGTAGTTTTTTGAAGCATAAAGAGCTATATAAGGGCACACTATATGGTATTGTGATCTATAGACCACGTTGTATGACCTAATCATATAATCATAGAATAGTTAGGGTTGGAAAGGTCCTTAAGATCATCTAGTTCTAACCACCCTGCCATGAGCAGGGATACCTCACACTTAACCATGTCACCCAAGACTTCATCCAACCTTGCCTTGAACATCGCCTGGGATGGAGCATTCACAACTTCCTTGGGCAACCCATTCCAATGCCTCACCACGCTTTTCTCATTACTTGAGTAAAGTTCTTTAAAATAATTACAGTATTTTAGGGCAACATGAAGGAGCCTTAAATAAACCTCTTCACCATAAAAAGGAGAGGTCAGCGTCATTAGTGGAAAGTACTGCACAGGAGATTGAAGAACCTTAGAAATCTTCTGTTGAGTAATAGTATATAAATGTATTCTCCAAAGCATACATCTAAACCATGTACCAGCTATGAATGAGTCCTACGTGTCCTATCACTTATTAATATTTAAAGACCAAGTCACATGAAGAAATATTCAGGATTATGAAACATATCTTCAGTAATAAAAAGGGAAATAATTAAGTTGAATAGCGTGACACATTTATAGACACTGGGATTCACTCATGTAGAACAACTTCTTTATGAATACTGCAAAAGCACCCATGTCTTTGGTTACTTAAAGCCAGAGAGAGCAAAGCATTACAAATTTTGCTTAGGGAACAATTCTTCCTTAGTAATAAGAGGAACTGCATGATAACTTTATAGAACTCTTCCATCTATGATTTAAATTACCCTAAAAATACACCCTGCAGGTATCAAGTAGATGTAAAATATTGCCAAGTCTTAAAGCGTATTTGTGTATGCTATACAGAACCTTAGTCTCTTGTTTTACATTTTATTCTGTTTTGTATAAACCGACTCCTTATTTTACAGTCTATGTATGAAGCCAAAACTGCAGGTCTTTTTCAAATTTAGCCCCATAAATTCTCATTTCCTTGTCAGATCATTTATTTTTATTTCAAATTCTCCATTTAACTTTGTTCTTACTCAGAAAATAGAATCTAAGTTTATGAGTAAGTAAGTTTCTAATCTGAGATAACAATACCCACTTTTCCAGTAGAGTACAGTATTAATGTTTTTATTAACCTTTCCAAGTGTTTGGCAACAGACTAGGGAGCATTTCTATGTAAATTATCATTTCTGGCATTCAAACAATTTTTCTCATTGTCTTTTGAGCAATGATTATAAGCAGAGTGCAAGATGGAAAGAAAGCCACTTAGCTGTTAGAAATAGCTGCCAACTCATATTTGCAAATCAAGGATTAGATTTTTCATTCTGAACCACACCAGTGAACCAGAGCACTGGTTTTTAAAGTTGATTTATTCAGCTGAAATGCGGATTTAATTGACTCTTTATCTATTTGTAAAGCACTTTACAAAGGCCCTTTCATCCAAGAATCTCAAAGTAATATTATCAGTAGCACAGACTGCAGTAATGCATACATGAGGTTAACATAATAAACTTAGGTTGACTTTATCAGAGGAAATATTGTTTTAGCACTGGTCAGTGAAACAGGCACTCTTACATATTATGACCTAATTGCAGTCATGCAGCTGGACTGCGTCTCTTATCATTACCTCTTGTGTACACTTGTAATAAATTTTCCTTCTCTCAGCCAGATCTTGCAGCACTGAGAAAAATTATAGGTATTGAATGGAAAAAATTATTACCAGAGAGCAACAGATATCTTATCAATTAGAATAAATTAATTTTAAAACTCTTATCTTTTTGACAGCTTGGTCTGATGGTCTATTATGTAAAAGTAGCTTATTGTAGTAAATGAAATAAATTCTAACTTTTCATATTGGAATTGGAGTTCTGAACTAAAGGATTTTGAACCCATATACCCCTTATTTCATAAGAAAACTAAAAAAAAAAAAATGGCAAAAAAGTCTGCAAACCGTCCATTGTGCAGAGTGAATGGAGAAACTTCAAAATTTTCAGCTGCTCTACAAAGTTTTGCTTACTGTCTTGCATGGGACCTAAGGATGGAGGGATGCCTCTATAGATACATACATACAGGAAAGATATGAACGGAGACAGTTCTGTGGCTTCTGCTGTCACTGGTAGTACTTCCTTGCTAGAAGAGCTGTGGCTTATGTATGTCAGGAGCTGAAAGTGGTCTCTCTTCCAGTGCTCTGCCATCATTAGGTGAGTAGAAGACCCATGGATGCTTCTCCTGGAAGTTGTTATTCCTTCAGATACTTGCCTACTTCATGCATTAAGTCTGCCTTTCTATTCTTCCATTGCAGCCTTATATCCTCCATGGCAAGTGACTCTCAACTTCCATCCTGTCAGCATCTGTGATGGACTACAGACTGTACTGAGCTGGGCTCATAGTGCCAGAAAAAGTCAGTCTCTTGTTCTTTCCTATTGGCAACTCAGACTTCTCATCTCTTTTTGGGCTGCCAGAGATTTCCAAATGATCTGGAATCAATTCTGTTCAACCTCACTGTGCTGTGGCCATAAAACACATATCCTAGAACCATGTCCTTCTCAGTGCATTCTTTGTAGCCTGAAAAATACAGTTTTGGTATCTATCTCAGTCACAGCTTTTTCATGTATGGTCTCCTGGTAGCCCCTCTTCCTTGAATTCATGTAGTTATCTGTATATAGATTCTAGTATAGATGTGAATCAGATTATACTTTTTCAGCACAGTATTAAAATTCCATAAAGCTGTAAAGTTTTTCCATTGCTAACAGTTTTCTCTTTGTAGCTCTTTCGAGAATATGTTTTGTATTGGGCATTCAATCTGCAGCAGCAGATTCCTCTGTTAGTTTTCATTTGCTCTGTCCTCTCCTAGCTTATGACATTTCTAGTTTCTAAGTTTATATATTAGTAACAAAAACAAGATGTCAAAAATACATTTTGGCTGAGAATATGCAAAACTAGAAACATTTCCATTGTTTTCTTACTTTTTTTCCAGTGGAAGGAAGAAATATTTTCAAGAAGGAATAAATCCCACATCCCCCCAAAAAAAACAAAACCCAAAAGAAAAAAAAAAAAATAACAAACCTCTAAACCAAACCAAACCAAAACCCCAAACAATAAAACATCAATTTTTATTATGAATTTTTCCTTTTAGAGAATTTGCAATAAAATCAAAACAAGTGGGGAGCTGTAATTATTTCCCTCACATAAGAAACAAGTGATGTTCTGCTGGCTTCACCTAAATTGTACATTTAGGAAAAATGGGAAAAGAAACAAAAATTTGCTTCTTTATTGTGCATTTGGGCACATCCCAGAGAACCCCAACTGTATGCATCCTTAGGTTGTTACATGAATATTGTATGGAAACAGGATAGATTTTTAAAAAGTTTTTAAGAACTCTGGAAACAGGGCAATGTCAGTTTAAAATTTAGTTTACTAAATTTTAAAGAAATTGAACTATGTTTCCCCTGTTTTGGACAAGTGTCACATACATTAGGTTACAAAAAAAAAATTGTACCTAATTGGAAGAAAAAACACTCTTTTCCCACTCCATGTCTTCTGTACTCCTCTCTCTCTTTGTTTATATTCGAATAAACTGAGTAATCTCATTATATTTCATTCCCTTACATCTGGGGACATTATTAGTATACAGATGTGAATTGTTACACTGTTCGATTGTTTTGTTCAATGTTTTCTTGTGTTTTCTATCAGATAGGAATGGAAGGATTTTCAAAATAATTATAAACCATCTACTACTGCAAAGAGCCTTCTGTGCTGTCTTCTGAAAGACAACTTGTTTAAAGTAACCCTTATTCGTTCCAGCAATTGGAACTTTGCTCCACACAGGTACCTCTTCATGATGCTTTCGAAAATGTCTTAGAACAAGCTCTCCAGCTTGGTTATACCCATAAAGAGTCAATAACAAGGGATTTTTTTAATTGTTATATTTTTATATTTTAATATTTCATAGACTTTATCTTTAGGATGCCATATTTTTTCCATAGACACCTGCAAGTTGTTGTTTTGATGTTATCATTAATATTCTTATGAACAGTACTGAAAAGATTCTGCTTTGACCTGTCCTTTTTT
>NW_009925559.1:233-2147 GCF_000696875.1 Nestor notabilis | reverse complement strand
AATAAAATAAAATAAAATAAAATAAACCTAAGCTTCAAATCACCTGAAAGCAGCTTAAAGAACACCTTCTTGAGATGTCTGCTTGAACAACCTGTGTTTGACCAAAGCCTCAGAGAGCGCAGCCTGAGCTGGCGGCAACGTGCAGAGGGAGCTTTGCACTGCCATCTAATGGCAAGCTGCAGGAAGAGACTTTCAGACTGGTTACCCCGTCGGAACGTTTTGGTTGTAATTACAGTTTGATATAAGTAAATCAGGAGTAATGAATACTGCATATTAATCTTCATAATAATACTTAATTTTTGCCTTTTATGTAATTAAAAAATTCACTTAATGACCCAAGTTGGAAGCTGCCAGGACCTCACACAAGTGGAGTACAAACCTTAAAGATGAGGACTTTTGTGGCCCTTCTTACTCTGCTGTGTGGATTACTTTCTGGGTTTGTAAGATACCACTGTGTCATCATATTTGACGAATATAAAAGACAGAGGGACTTTAGGCACACTCTTTACCTTGTCTTTTGATATGAGATGCAATAAAGGTGTATACTGTCAGACTAACCTAGAAAGACTCTAATACTTACATCTTTGTTTACTGTAAGTTATCTTCAGTAAAGTCTTAGCAAAGTTAGAGCAAGACTTTAATCCTACATGAGGTGAATCAAATTCTAAAGGCTCTGAAAAGAATGGGGCATATGCAGAGCTGGGTTCGAGGGGGGTTTATTGGGATTTGGGTGTGAGGTTCCACCCCTCACAGAGGAGACAATATTTGTGCTCAGGGAATCCCCTCTGTTCAGACATTCATTTCTATGCTGATTTACTGTGTGCCACTAGGAATATAAGGAAGCTACTCTTACCAACCTTTTGTTTGTTTTTTTCTCCTCAGTAAGGATATATTTTAAGAGATATGGGGGGAAAGTGCTGAGAAGCTAACAGCTATATTCCCAGCGACATTGATTAGAATCTTACAGAACTGGGCACTGGAGCATTCAAACTACATAAAGATGTTGGGATTTTCCCTCTCAGGGAGTTTCTAAGGTGGGGAAATAGCTTTGCCAAGGAATTGCTCCATTACAAAATATCACTGACAAAACCCCCTCTCATTCAAATGTTTAATGACAAAGTTTATAGAAGTGTAAAATTAAGCAGTCAGTTATACTGCCCATGCTAATTGCAGAGCTGCTGTACAGCAGTAGCTCCGCGGTTATATCACTCACCATATTTGCTGGTAATTTTCCAAGGGAGGGCAGGTCTCTTAGGTGAGATGACAGGCATTTTGAAGCAGAACTTTAAAGCTGAGGAGCTCTTCCATCTACCAAAATTACACTGAACCTTGTACAGCCGTTTACACCAGGGCAAGATGCTGCCAATCTGATGGGGTTGCATTTTATAGCTGGTTTGTAGGGACACTGAGAATTCTGCAGATGCTGAGCAACCAGGGCATCCCGAAGCACCAAAAGAGGCATGATTGGTGTATGGCAGGGAGAAAGCTCGGAGAAGGCAGGAAGGTAGGGATGGACCTGTCCTGGTTTCTGAGCTCCAAAGAGGAGGGATTATGGATTACCACCATGTAATGGGGATGTGGAGTGAAAGAGGGAGGAAAGTAACAAAGATAAGGACAACGCAGGCCACAATGGGATTGGATTAGACTGTCGCAGTGGCCGAAGCCTTTCCTGTTAGTCTGTGGTCAGGAAACTCTAACATCTACTGGAGTCATCTCCCCAGTGAGAGATTTCCACTGCTTTCTGGTTTGGCCGTGTGGGCAGAGCCTGAGGAGCTGAAAGTATTACAAAGGGAAGATCAGAGGTGTGTGAAATCCAAACGGTGTGAAAAGTATTAACGTAATTACTCGGGTGCTTTCACTGTGCGATTAGGGGAGCAGCACCGGCGGTGACGGAGGAAGAGCCCTGCCTAGCGG
>NW_009925559.1:0-205 GCF_000696875.1 Nestor notabilis | reverse complement strand
CGTCCCGAGACACTCCGGCAGTAAACCGCGCGCTCTGCCTCCCCCTCCGCCTCCAAACCAGCGTGCGTTGGGAAAGTGCACAATGGGGGAAACAGCGATAGGGAAACAGGTCGGACAGATCTCGGTGCGGCGGGACAACGGCGGAGGGGAGATGGGAGGCAGAGGCCGGCGCCGCCGGGGTGCTTTCCCTCCCGGGGTGCAGGCC
>NW_009925558.1:5692-18163 GCF_000696875.1 Nestor notabilis | reverse complement strand
AGAGCTGGGGGTAGCTCATGAGGATTTATTCTTATCCATCATGTCTTGTGCTGCTTTAGATGCTATGCGGCAGGGGGAAGGTAATTGATATGTAAGTGTTCTCAGGACCGACTGCAAGAACTTCGGTTCTCCTCTTAAACTACAAAAACTTTGCTTTCGGCTTTCTTCTCTGCACCAAATGCAAAGTTTTGTCCCTCTCTGTAAAGCCTTGCACTTTTCTTTCTTCTGTTTCATCACTTGCGTTGCTAATCTTACCAAGCATAAAGGTCTTCACTACGCTACAGCACCTTTTTCTGCTCTCTCCTTTGGGTGGAACATGCTGCCATCCTCCCGCTCCAGAATTGCTGAGCCTGGCATCCCGTAAGCCCTGGTGGTGAAGGATCACTGTGGAGTAGGTGTTGTTGAAGGGACTTTGCTGTTTTGAGGCGGTGTGATCCCACTGACGTGCCGTTGTTCCACACACTTCTTGTGGTATCCATCTGCTTCCCCAGCTTCTGTGTAAACTCAGAGCCAACAAGGAGGGGAGGGGAATGAGTCCTTTCATGCTATTACCTTTTCTTGCCTGTTTTAGGCTTGGAGGGAACTTGCCAAAACAATTTCCCTGTCTCAGCCTGTAAGGGAATGATGTGAGTAGTACAGGTATCTATAAGGCCTCAAGTAGGGATAGGAGCTGCCAGTCTTTTTATTCTCTCTTCCTCAGGCTGACAAAAAATATAATCAGGATCTGTATTCATTTTTACGATGAATAAATGAGGAAAGGAGCTGAATTGGGACCTTAATTCCCCCTATCAAAGCACAATAGCAGAGTCTAAGGGAGAGTTTGAAGTAGGGAAAAACATTTCTTAGGCAAGAGTTTATTTAAATATGAATTTAAATGTGTTTGGATTTATCATGTGCAGCCATATAACAAATGTAAGTAGTCACAGTCAGTAGTATGCAGAAATACTCTGAGTTATTTTAACCTCATCATTTAGAACTGAAATGTGACCTATTCTGCATGTGTAAACAGAGATCATACTAGGCTGACCTCCCCTTTATGATGATGTGTAACTTACTGCTGCAGGGCAAAGTAGGCATTTAGTTTGTGTCTTCCATAGGCTTTCAGATTGCATCAAATTACTTTTCTAGCTGTTGTCTTTCCCATGCTATTGAATGGAGCCATCTGATGTTAGGAAACCTTTACTTTCAGACCTTTGGTTTCTTGCCTTCATTTCTGTACTCCATGTCTTGGATTGCTGTTTTTCCTTTGTCGTAACTGGATAGTCTATTGTGAAAATGAATGGAAACAAGCAAGGTTCCCAAATAGAACACAGTGAATTACCCATTCCTTTATCACAGTGCATTACATCATTAACTGGAAGTCAGCTAAGTTTCTCCAGGCAGTTGACTAAAATGAGCATGAGCTATGGTGTATGTATAAGAACCACAAGTAGTAAATAAGTAAGATTATGAAAAATGATATAACTTTTTCCCTAAGCTGCAAATACATCTTGTAAATTCAAACCAAAGGACTCGTACAGCTGTCTGTGCATGTTTCTGTTTAAAGTGTGTCAGTTTAAGAAACAAATCAGATTACCTGCCTCGTCGAGATTACTTTATCTAAGACAGGAGGCATGGATTGCTGGGCTGTTGCTGAGAGGTCTGCCAGAACTCTATGAAAAAATCTGGAAGAGCTATATGAACCTGGTTTTTTTTTTCTCATGGTCCTGAAAGAGGGCTTTGTCCATTGTTTGGACATTTCTTTCCTTTAGGTTATTAACCAATTTTTAAAACTCCCCTTATTCTTTCAGCACTTTTAACTGTCTCAAAGAAAAGGAAGAAAACTGGATTTGTTACTACTGTTTACTAAAAAGCAAGATAAGCTGCTCTGTAAATGAATGTAGCTCTCACCCCCCAAGGGAGGTCAACTGATGGCTCCTAATGAACACTTGCAACTGCCATGGGATCTCCCACTGCCACCTTTCAGCTACATATAGAAAAGAGATTTCACCAAAGCATCAGAAATATTGGGCACTTTGATCAGCAAGACAGACAAAAAGACCATTCTGGTTAAGTGAAACATGGGTGGATGGTTTTTTTTTGGTTCTGTGCCAGCTGTGGGAACTGTCTGTCACAATGTAGAATCCAAGTATTAAGCACGTACATTGAAAATAAGAATGATTAGAACAAAAACTACAGAGAAATACGAAGAGTCCACGTTTCACATTTATCAGTGAGCCTGGTCTCTGTTGGCCATTTAATCTTTAGCTTTCATTAAAATTTTCATGTTGAGTTCTGCAATAGGTAGTTACTCAAGGGAGTGACAAGTCAGATAGAGATACAGTTGCATTCACTTTAGCTTTTACTGAGCTCACCTGATTGAAGTTGAAAGTTCAGCGGAGAACACACACTTGGAAACACATAAATACAACATGGGCAAAGGTTCTGGAAGAGCTGGGGGTTCTTGAAGCAACATGCCACAGCCTCAGTCTGCCATGTGCTGTGTGAAACATCTAATTGTTGCATCACCCCATGTAGGTGTAGTAGACCTTATTGATATGAAAAGTCATCAGGAAATGAGTAGGATCATTGCTGAAACGTGTTAATGCAGGACCTAGACCTGTGGTGGCAGTATGGTCAACCAGAAGGTAGGTGTACAGGAGAAAACAGCTTTGCAGACAATGTGCAGTATTTACGTTGTGGAGACTGGAGGGCAGAATGAGCTTTCGCTTATCTAAGTGCAGTGCTCTTTGCTGCTTTTGAAGAACTCAGAGCTGTGTGATCCATGGGATAAAAAGTGACAGAAATCAAAGGCTTTTAAGTTTCTCTGCTTAAGGAACTACATGTTGGCATTTGTGGTTATAGAGGCAGATTGTTGGTTCCAAGGGTATCATATAGCAAATTTCAGCACATGGCAGTCCTAGTTTTCAAATATTGACCTGTTTATTGATGTCTTGTCAGATCTGAGCTTGATTTTCTAAATCAAATATCTTTGTATCCTTTTTATTTTATTTCATTTTTATGACAACATTAGATAGCAGGTACCTTGCCATGATGTAATGTACTGGAAATAATTTTCTTCTGTGTGCCATTTGAATCTGTAGCTATCAAACAGTAACTTCTTACCTGTTAGTGCAATAGCTGTGACATGATATCCAGCGAATACAGGTGTTCTCCATGCAAATACATGTGTTCTCTGAAAAAGTTCTTTTTGGATAGTAGAGATAATGATTAGGATTTTTACATTCTCCAGCATACAAAAGGAATTTACACTGAGGGTAGATGTAAAATTAATATGAGTGTATTTATAAATATGATCACAATATTATATCTTAATGCTAATTCCAGCTTTTTTTCTTTCTTCTTTCTTAACATAACAATCAATTTAGCTTTTTTCCCCCATGTTTGTCTTAATTACTGGGCAATTAGCTTTTCCTGTAATATATCTCATGTCATTTAGCTCTTTTTCTCTATTTTCTTCTCTTTTCCAAGCATTCAAATACTGTTCAGTATCAAATTCTTCAGTAAGACTTAATATTTGACATGTTTTCAGTCTTAAAATAGGTTAGTCCATGCCCTGAAGTATTACAAAGTATGTCTTTATCTTTACATCTAGCTCTTAAGAAAGTACCATTGAATTATGCCCCTCGCTCCAGCATATTGTCTTGGCACTGAGTCTGCATACACACAAAAAAAGCCTTCCACACCTTTAGCCCATCTTTTCTTTGGCAGAAGAGAGATTATTGCTAAAAATGGTCTCAATTGTTTGCTTCAAGAACATGAACTTCTTGAGTTTTTATTTCCTCTGTTACTATCTCAATATGTCTTGGTGCGTGGATAGAACTTGTTTCTTTCACTACCTAATCCTGAACCCCTATTGCTATTTATGCTTTATTGACAAGTATTTCTGAGAACAGAAAAGCTAAGACTAGAGGGGTTTTAACAGAAATAATCAGTTAACTTATCTAAAGGAGAGAAATTGAGGAGGATCTGTATCTCTTGGGCAACTTAAGCAGACTGAAAGCTGCAGGTGGAACCTAGAATACTTTAAGCTTCTTTTAGGCTCAGTTATCTTTAAAGACAAACCAACTGTTACTTTAGCTAGATAGTTCCCTGCCTATGCTAAAGGGAGATTGTTGTGCCACTCCAAAAGATATTTCAGTGCCTGGTATTAATAAAACATTATCTTCCAGACTTAATTCTCTGGGTGCACATAAATATACAGAGATTGACTAAAATCATTCACTGTTCCTGAACATATTTGAGTACCTTTTATGTAGGTGTTTTAGAGACCTGTGTCTTGGTTTAGGTATGTCATTTTTGGCACATTTGCTTGAACACTGGGTTGCAAATAATTCTCGTCTCTCCTCTGCAGTGAGACACTTCTGTGCTACATATTAGCATGAGCAGCACAGTAAGCATCAACAAAACCTTCACAGCCTGTAGGTCATTTAAATTGGGTATTGTATAAGGAGTCATATGCAAGGTGGGTTCTGACACGAAGAGTCTCCTGCCTGCCATGCCCTCTGCCACACCTTTTGACTGTTTTCTCTGGCTCAGAAGCATCTGCGAGTCAGAGCACCCAGGGATGTACCCTGACTCGTACCTCTGAAGCAGCTAAAAGGCACACAGCAGATGCAGTCTGTTTTGAAAAAAACACAGGGGTTTTCACAATCCACCTCTTTATGCTGAGAGAATGGGCTTACTCCTTTCACTTCTTTCAGAAAGCTGACTTCAGAATGCAAAAGAAACACAAAGAAGACGCCTGCTCTTTGCTGCTGTCAGACTAATGTTGACTAGATTAACAATCTCCATAGCAGACTGTTATAAGGCCTTTTCCTTAACTGATTTCTTCTCAAAACCATGGGAACATACTCTACATTTTGTTAAAATTTTGAACTACAGTTAATGCCACCGATGAGCTGGGCAGGGGGAGTGTTTGTGGAGGCCTTTAGAGGGTAAGTTTAGGTGAGATCTTGGGAAGAAACTCTTTACTATGAGGGTGCTGAGGCACTGTCGCAGGTTGCCCAGAGAAGCTGTGGCTGCCCCATCCCTGGCAGTGTTCAAGGCCAGGTTGGACACAGGGGCTTGGAGCAACCTGCTCTAGTGGAAGGTGTCCCTGCCCGTGGCAGGGGGTTGGAACTGGGTGAGCTTTCAGGTGTCTTCCAACCCAAACCATGCTGTGGTTTTATGATCTCTCATCCTTTAATTGCAAGAAGGGCAATGTGCAGTAGGTTTATTTCACCTACGTATTTTGAAAGGGGGCTAGAGAAAGAAGGGCTTTTAAATATTGCATATATTCAGAGAATGTGCTATAAACTGTGGAATATTCAATTCAAATGTGATAAAATCTCACACATTTATAAGATTTATAAATTGAGACTCAGAAAAAGAAATTCTCAACTCTTCCTCAAGCTTCCTTGAATAACTCACTTGACTTCTTTAAAGCTGCCTCACTGTCTCTACATCTGTTTTCTTAATTATACTTGCATCAGAAAACTTGGGGTTTATATCTTTAAAGCTCTTCTTTCCTACAGAAACCTTGATCAGATAAGCAGCTCTTAAGCAGTGTATGCTGATTTCCATGTTGACCACCACCTTCTAGCTGTTTCCCATCTGTTGTTTGTAAATACTTCATGTCTGTGCTGCTGATGTTGTTAGCTCCTTGGAAAACAACCTCAATTTTCTTATGTTTGCACACAGCATCAAAACAACAGGAAATCTGTCCATGACTGTGAATCCTACACAATGCCAGAACATAGTGTATTTCAATGACTGAAACTTATCAGAGGGAAACAATTATGTTGCAAGCTGTAAAATAATGTAGCTCATATGTTCACAGAGTATATGTTTAGTTTATGTCTTGATGAGGGGGGAGAACAAGGCATGTGAGAGAGAAACCAAACGAGGAAGCTGGGCTGAGTGTGAGAGAGAAGGGACAGGAGGTGGTAGAGGAACACTGCAAAAGGTGCACAGATTAAAAACTGCAGGATGTATTTTTGGCTCGTGTCTTTGCAGAACTAGTTAAACTTGCCTTCTCTTACTGCTCAGTCCCTGGAATTTCTTTCTTTTCCTAACCAAAGGAAGGCTTAGGGAGAAGGATTAATATCCGGATGCTAATAACTGTCACAAAGTAAGAATGACTCTCTCTGAAATTTTCGGTCAGAGGAACAGAAGGTGTTTCTGTGCTGTTGGGGCTCCAAATGCAGTTCATTAAGTATTCCTCTGTTGAAAACAGCCAATGGTTTTGCTTCACTTCAGAGAAATTATGGTCTTCATCCTTCTGCTTTTTCAGTTATTACATGTTGTGCTTTGTATACATATGAGGTGGGATGGAAAGCTGTCTGGTCCACTCTCATCTGTGTGAAAATTACTGTATTCCTTCACTGAATCATAGTGCTTTTCTGAAATGTCATTTACAAGTATTAGGCTAAATTTTGATCCTTTCTCAAGCCTTACTATACAAACTCCTGTTTTCTTTCTGAGACTTTTAGTAGACAAAATATGACTGGGAATATCCCTATCTGGCATTGCATCTTGGTAATCTAGAGGAAACTAGCTGGACAACTTTTCATTTGCAGGAAAAAGAAACTTGCTTTTCTTTTTATTAACCTTTCTTTCTGTTTATGATTTGCACTATATTAAAGATTGTATTTAAGTAAGGCATGAAACAGATACTTATGATATATTACTTGCTAAACATTGTTTTTGTCAGAAGAAATGCAATCACTTAAATACGTTTTCCATCTTGTGGGCACGAAGTAATGATGAGATAGAATCAAGATCTGGTTTTGACATGATAATGTCTACAGAAATTATCTCCCACGTCTTGAAGTATGTAAAATTCCTAATTTCTTTTTTTTTTCTATTGACAGAAGCCCAAGATGAAGCATCTTTCCATTCACATCTTTTAAAATGCACGAAAGACTTTTAACTAAAACATGGCCTGAAGAAAGTTAATGAAGTTAACTGCATCACAAATGAAAAGACTATGGATGGTTCTGGTCTTTTCCTTCAGGCCTTCATGAATCATGAAAATAACAGTTGATTTTTCTAAAGAAGCAGCAGCTGTAAGTAAAAAAGAAGAGGAAAAATCAAAAACAAAATTAAACAACAGAAAGCTGATGACAAGAGCCACTACTGGGGGCGACCAATCTGTTGCAAGCTGAAATTTTCTTGGATCTTAATGGACCTTGTGACCTAATTTACAGAGTCTTTCTTGTTAATTCACTTTTTTAGAAGGATCAACTATTTTTCCTGCTAAAGATCATGTCCTTCAACTAAGAAATCTTCCATCATCTACAGTATCAGTATACAGCAACATAAAATTCAGGCTTTCTGATTCTGAACACATTAATAGATCATGAGCAATAATCCTGGAGTATCTCACACCCCTTTACCCTGTCCTTACTTTTCATTAACAGTTAAAGGATGACTGACTGTTAAACAATGATACAAATAATTCCTTTTTGTGTTTGTCATGACCAGTGCGAATAATCATGTAGGCTTATAAAGGCAGACAGTTATCTAGCAGCAGGCTCATCCACTTCCAGTTTGGAGATAGATGTAGTTTTAAACAGAAAGAAAATGACATTCTGAAAATCCACAGATGGATTTTCAAACAGGTCCACAAAATGGACCTGTTAATTGTGAGAGAAGTAGGAGAAGTGTGAAAAGAATAATACATGTAAAATGAACATGCCACATTTAGGTAAAAATCTTGATTTCAATATCAAAAATGCTCTGCACATTCAAATTGAATCATGCAGCTTATTACTTCTGAAAATGGATGCACCTCTTGATCCATCAGGTCAAGAGTTACATTGAGGCTTTACATGACTTACATGAAGCACACCTCAAATGGGAAGGACACTGCAGGAATATATACATTTTCAAAGTATTCTTCGTATTTGAATGCCAGCTGAATGAGCCATCCCTCAAAGAAAGAAAACAGAGAAAGCTTTTTCATTAAATTAATGAACCAGCTCAGAAATATTGAAGGAATGTCTAGTGAACTATAATGATCGTAGGACATGCAATAATATGTTGTGGAGGGAAAACACCTACCACTATCCTAACCTGGAAATTCCTCTAGGCAGGGTACTAGGATCCATTCCATTTCATGATTTCTTCATGCAGACTACATAAAATAGTTTGTAAAAGCTGAGTTGATTTCCATAACAGAGTTTTGGAAAATGAAATCCAAACAGGTTGCTATGACAGTTCCTACAAATCTTTCTATTTTATCTTTGTTTTGTATTATAAATATGTCAAGATGAAGCCATTTCTGTCAAAACAGAAATTTTTCCTCTTGGGAAAGTTTTCTTGGCATTTTTTTAATGCCCTAATTTTCACTATTTGTCAAAGTCAGGATAAAGACTAATTTCAAATGCTCTAGTGTTCATCTGCATCATTATAAACCCACGAGAACATAGCTTCAGTCTTATAAATGAGTCATGTCATTAGATACGGTATTGTTAGTTTAATTGACTTTGTTTACTGCTCTGTATAACAAGTGACTGAAAAATAAATGACACTTAGCATTGTCTAAACTGTTTCTAGTGGTTTCTGAAATGAAAGTCAATCATGTAGATACAAGCTATTGCATGAAAATATTAACAGTTCTGGGTTTTGTTCCAGTTAGCACAATGCCAAGCGAAATCTTAAGTGGATGCAGGGAATTGAATCTAATCCTTTGTAAATAAGAACTCTCAAAGGTACAGACATAAAAATAGCACAGATCTATTGTACAGGCTTCACTGATGACATCTTACATAAGGAACTCTCATAATATTGGTGCTGCTGGACCACTGTAAGTTTTAGCTGATAGTGCTAGTAATAGTTAAAAACCAAGTGTCTTTTCTATGTCAGTGCATTTACAACAGGATAAAGTTGATTCAAAGTTCTTATGGGGGACAGTATTTACCAAATGGGGTAGTCTTCACATTCAGAGGTATAGAAAGCACTGGGTATTTTCAGGTTTTAGATTTTTTGACATCAGAACATAAGAACTATAGGTTCAAGAAGGAGTTGCCTATGGTTAAAGGTATCTCTTTAATTAAAATTCATAGATATGCCTCCCTGAAATTAACCCAGATGTGTCCTGTACACATGGGTTAATCATGGGATTTAATGCAAAGGAGTGTTTTTGGATTACCAATTGGTTCTATCTATCTCCTAAGACTGGCTGACTAAGTTGTGTGTTGATTTATGCCACAGTCTCTCAAGATGTGATCCAAGAACTACAACATGGCAGCAATAAATGCTTGAGTTCTGTCAAGGAATTAGAAATCATTTTATAATACCTGCTTATTTCTGGTGCACTGAAGTTGCTAAGAAAGAAGGAAAAGGGAATACCCTGAAGCAGGGAAGAAGATAACCAGAAAGAATATTGAAAAAGAAGAGGGAGACAGACAGAGAGTGTAATATTCTGAAAAAGGAGATAGGAAAGAGCTGATCAATGAGCTGAGGAACTGCAGAAGCTAGTGTTACTTGTATGTTTCAGCACATGTTGAAAGGCATTGTGCTTGCAGAGATAGAACACAGACTTTCTTCTGTTCTTTTCTCACCCAAACTGTGGAACTGTCTGAGAGATGTTAAACAGTAGGGAATGGGGAAACAAATTACTCCATGTGACATGTTATCTATTCTTATCATGAAAAATTATTCTTATCATGGAACATTAGAGAAACTCCTGATTTATTTTCTTTTTACTATTCAAACTCTAGCTATCTTCTCTCTTCTTCCCCCCTCCATACTGACATTAATACAACTTTTGCAGTTGTATTGCAAGGAGCAAGATACATTTATTTTATGCTTTTATTTTAATGTTTCCATGGTTTTGTCCTGTTAGCAGGTTATAAATGCATATGGTTTGGGAGAGCTTGGAGTAATAGGGAGTAAAGTAATGGAAAGTGCTTCTGGGAAATTGGTTGTTTGTATAAAGCTGATAAGAAAACAAGTGCTTTATGTGAGGGCTCTGACTCTGTTAGAGGACATTTAGCTCAAGGACAGCAAACTTATTGGCACACGCAGTTAGGTGTATCTGTCAGTACTCTGCTTTGTACCATGCACAGGAAAACAGCATGTATCAGTTGCTTTTTATTACGTATTGGGAATGTACAGACAAATTGATTCTGTGAGTGTGTATGGAATCACAGAAATAATGACAGCAGAAGTGGGCTGTGAATAAAAAGCAACTGCAGGCTGCCATGAGGGAACTGGAGATGCTGCTGAGTGGGAAGTACCTGTATAGCACCTTTCATAAAAAGACAAAGAAAGCTCTTTCTCTATAAAACCTCTCCAGCTACACACAGTAAGAACATGTGTCCAAAGACTTTTATCACTCAGCGCTCCAAGCCATCGCGCATTTAGTCAGGCTCTAGACATGGTGAAATTCTAAAACCAGGACGCAGCGTGTATAAGACAACACTTTCAAAGGCTCAACAGGTGTAAATTTATGTAGGGGTAAATAGCACGTGGGTACTAAGAGTATCTGTAATTGCTGCACTAGCTATGAACACATTTGAGGGAGCACAATCATAGAAATATATGAGTAAATGACAAAAATAAAGATGTTCAAGGTCATGTGGAAAGAAAAAAAGAGCTTACCATTCAACACCTGATTTTCTGAAAGTCAGTGGCTAGTACAGGCTATCTCATAAAGGGTGCTTAAGCTATATGTCACTGATACTTTCTCAACTGCTTTATTCCTTACTTTTAATTTTTAACTCCTTGCCTAACAGTAAAAAGCTGTGATAGTGGTTCAAATCTGTGATTTATTTGGCTCTCTAAATGTTTTTATAATCTTACTAATAATTCAAGAAAAAGACACACAAGCAACCATAAAACATGAGAATTATTTAAAAGTGTAATGACCCTTTTAGAATATTAAGAAGTATGCTGCTGCCTGAAGTATTGAATATATATTTTCGTTACTTATTGAGTGGCCAAAAATATCTTAAGAGCCTCTTGGGTAGTGTGTAATAACATCCTTTTCCCAAAAGTGGGTCAAGGCTTATGTAGCTTTCGTTAGAACATGGGTCTCTCTTAAAAGTCCCAACTGTACAGAAGGCACTAACACAACAAAGGGTCCAAATCCTGTACATCGTGAGTATCTCCTTTGACTTTAATGTGCCTAAACCTGGAGCAATAGCCACAGGGTGTGGTCTAGTAAATGTTAATGAGAAATTATCTTGAACTCTTGTCCTCGGTGCTGTAGAAGCCTACAATAATGATGTGCACTGGCCTTGGTCTGCCTCGGGTGAAAGTCCCTCTTTCACATCACAAGAACAACAGAGAACTGCTGATGACAGGAGGGAGGCTGCCAGGTCACTGCCCACAACACAGGACTGTGTAAGAACAAAGGAGTAGCACAGTCTGAATTTGACTTAATGAAGCACCTGATGCTAATAACAGTGGCGGAAGGGAAGGAGTGAGCAGAGGTTGTTATCACAAGATCCTCCATTTGTTCAGGTAACACCTTAATTATTGTACCTTCTATTAGTTACAGGGAATTATAAAGATGTAAATTACAAGGTAGTTGGATAAGTTATAGCTGTGTGGACACCGTATCTAAGCTGAAACTGTAAAAGTAAGATATGGAGCAAATAAGCTTTAATATTATGCATCTTACCTCTCCCTCTGAGAGTTTTTGGTAATGTTATTTCCAACCAGTATGTTGGAAAGAACATTTTCTTAATAAGCAAACTTTTAGGAATACCAGTACATTCTCATACGTTGAGGACTGATTTTATAGCAGTCTTTCTTTATAAGGTGACAGTGGATATCTCTTGAAAAATTGCCTCATCTCTCTCTGCTTTATCTCCAGATTCTCTCTGAAAACAGTATCATTACAAATTATAATGAAACTCAGAAAGTGACCAGAATAGTAATTGAAAGAACATTTGGCATCTTCAAAAAGAAACTTAGATAATTGTGATGGAACAGTACTGGACTGCCCTTCAAGAAAGTTCAGCGGAGTCCTGGTGGGTGTCTGATATGTAATACAGCCATTAAATAATGTTCATCTGTAAAGATGAAAAGGAAGCAGTTTAATGAGTCAATCCACATTACTGAAGTAAATGACCATAATGATATACACTTGGAAAATTATGTCATGATAGGGCAAAGGAAATTAAATCTAAGGTGCTAGCTATATGGAACCAAAGTGTAAGCTGGAGTAAAACTGATGCCTTTATTCCAAAGTGGTGCAAGAGTGATGGGGTGCGTAACCATGGGACTGCAGCACAGGAGAGGAGCTGCTGCTTCTTGCTGTTAGGCAGACCCCCTGGTGCTGGCTCATACGTGCCTTCTGAGCCTCCTGAGTCTTTACATTTCGTCCTAGAACTATCTTAGTGTCAGCAAAATGGAAATTAGAAATACCATCTTTCCAGGAAAAGTGGACTGCAGACCAGTACACTGAAGTTCCAAGCAGTAAATGGATTCCAAGTTCTTGACTTTTTATGCCAAACAGCAGGTACGGGGACTGAC
>NW_009925558.1:0-5661 GCF_000696875.1 Nestor notabilis | reverse complement strand
TGGGGACTGCCCTGCTTCCCCTCACCTCCTGCAGTTTACTCAGTGAATAAGAAGGCTTTAGCAAAGGGTACAAAATTAGGTTCCAGCTTTCTTTTTTTTTTCTTTTCTACCTGCCAAATACCCCGAACTATTATAGAATCATAGGGTGGAAGGGACTTAAAGCTCACGTCATTCTAACCCCCTCCCCCGGGCAGGGACACCTTCCACTAGAGCAGGTTGCTCCAAGCCCCCGTGTCCAACCTGGCCTTGAACACTTCCAGGGGATGAGGCAGCTGCAGCTTTGCAGCTGCAGTTGCCCACTTTTCCCCCTTCTCAAATACATCATTCCAGAGGAGCTGCCACCGTTGCTGTTCAGCTCAGCCTTACCCAGCAATGGGTCCATCTTGGATCCAGCTGCATTGGCTCCATCGGGCATGGGGGAAGCTTCTGGCAGCTTCTCACAGAAGCCACCCCTGTAGCTCCCCGCTACCAAAACCTTTGCACACAAACCACTGCAAATAACCATTGCAAATAACCACTGATGCAATCAAGATGATCGTGCTTTGTGCAGTGTAGGAGAAATTATGTGGTTTAGTAAGTACTCTGGGGAGAGGGTGTATGTACTTATAGCTTCTTAGGAACCAAAGTAGTTAGGCTATAGTAATATCCCTCTTCAGGAACTGGCTCTTACACTCAAGTAAATAGCTAAAGCACTGTAATTCTTTATCACCTCCTCTCTTGCCAATTCTTCATGGTCCTATAAGGATAAGCACCCTTTCCATGATGAAAACTGTACTAATGTGAATAATTCCTTGCACTGCAAATTTAAATAGAGGGAAGAAAAAGCTTCCAGCCATAGATTTTCTGTATTTATAAAAATCAACTCAACATTATTTAATTATCAGAGACTTTAAGATAGGCAAGGTATTGCAGCTTTTCTGAGGAAGTTCGTCTTAAAAGGACCCAAATATCAGTTGTTTATGCATAAGGTACAGTAAGCTCTTCCATAAATAGTATTAAAAGACTTGGTATTCCTGTGGATTTCTGTCCTACATTTTCTATACATGCTCCCCAAAATCTTGAAGTGTCCCCAGCTTTTATTGTGTCCAGGTTTTTGATCCCCTCATTGCAAGAAATGGCACATGCTACTTAAATATTTGCTTATGCCAATTGTCCTGCCAATACACATACTCTGTCAAGACCAGCTGGCTGTTGGCAAACAGCAGAGGTAAATGTCACGTTCTTGCCTATCCCTCTGCTATGAGGCCAGCACAAACCTATTTCTCTGTAAACAGCACAGTATTACTATAGTCCACTGATTCAGTTTTGTTTAGATTTACAATTTTAGATTACATTACATTAGATTTACAGTTTACAACACTGCAGAAAGTAAACAGCAATCAGAGGGTCAGAGACACATCAGAAAGGAGTGCACTGCACTTAAATTCTCCTAAGATATTTAATTTTAGTTTGTTTTAATTAAGTTTTCCCAACTTAATCCAAGTGATGTTACACGAGAAGTGATGAACGGTCTTTAGAGCTGATGGGTTTTTTTCCCTCTGCCTATAAAAGTATATTTATTTCTTACTAATGAGAAACAAAGAGCCAGAGCTGGGACAAAGCTGTATTGCTCCACTCAACTTAAAAGAGATCAGTTTGTACTAGATTTATATCTGGCACTTGTTAGTTCTGGTCTGCTTATATGCCTCCAGGTTTGAAAGGGAAAAAATTCCTCCTACATGATTTTGTCAGAACTGTCTTGTCAGGGATCAATTTAACCTCCTCCTCTACCATTCACATTTGGAGTTTTTAGCCAAATCATGGCCAGCAGCAAAGTGAGAGGATTATGGAATAGCGGGGGAGTCATGCTCTGACATTTTGGGGGGTCCTGCACAGCTGTGGGATGAGTGAAGATGGATGTGACTGCAGGATTAATCGTGGATCATAAACCTGGCATGGAAATGTGTTGGAAAGGTTTGCTGTAGGAAAAAAGAGTGAGGAATGTTCTTGCTGCCATGGGCTGGGTGGGCTGTACAAGGCATTCAGGATAAATGTGGCTGCTGAGCAGCAAGTGACACTACATGAAAAGAGCTTTAGCAGGGGAACAAAAGCGAGACTGTTTTATTGTTGCTGCTGACTAAAGTCTGTTAGTGCTGTATCTACAAAATTATGCACATTTTAAACAAAAGTCTGCAAGATGTCACAAGCAAGAAAAACAAGTCACAGAGTGCAAGGCAATGCTGTCCTCCAAGGCATTGATATTTAATCAGGCTGCTGATACTGTCCCTCTCTCACAGTGACTGCAGTGTCATCTGAGTTGTGAACTTACTGCATTGTGCCAAACATTTGCCATAATACAACTGTTTAACACTTCCCTATGCTCAGCTGAGCCATGATAAATACTACGTCTGGAGGAGATAGATAGAAGGTTTTTTAGTTGGTACTACCCTCCAGTGAAAGATAGGTTCATCCTGAAATAACTCACCATACCAAACATCCCCTCCAAATATGAAGAAACCCAACAAACAACGAAACAACAGAATAACAGGCAGAAAAAGATGAAAACAGAATGCCATAGGAAAAATAAAGTCACTCTGTGACAGGATTTAGTGTAGCAAAAATCAGTCATAATTGTAAACAGGGTAGTACATAGCAGATAAGATCTGGAGAAGCTCTGGAGAGAGGTGTACTCGGTGTTAAAGGATGGTGAAACATCTGTACATTCCATCCATCATTGATTAGGTGAAAGAACATTTGATTTAGCAACTTTTACAAGAAAAAAGAGGCAAGGTTATACAGCTTTGAAAATAGCCAGTTTTCTTTTGTGTATATAGAAGCAAAATCATGTACAAGTTTTTGTACTAGGCTGTTGCTGAACAGGTAGTCATTAAAAATATCCACTGTTTTCACCTAAAATGAGCAGTTTTCAAGTATACTAAGAAAATGTGTTTAATTTTTACAAAATAAAAAGCCTAAACATTGCCAAAATTGAACCTGTTCTTAGTTGTACCCACAACTCTTATGCCAAACTGTCTACTTTTCCTTCCTAATATTCATGCAGAACCATCCATAACCCCGACCCTCAGTGAAGTCTTTTCTATCCTTATCCATGTCATGCTTCTATTCATATTTATTAACTTTTTTTTAATTAAGTCTTTTTCAAAAGGCAGCTTTCCTTACTGGTTTTCCATCAAAGCAATTAGAATATGACATCTGGCGACAGAACCCCTGCTAGACCAAGCAACTACAAAGTGCCACCTAATTTCACATTTGCAGTCTTCACAAAATAGCAATGATCCTGAATTTAAAGGTATCCCACAGCCAAATCTTTGAACATTAGCCAAAAAGTAGTCCTAGTCAAGTATTGCTTTCCTTGGTCCGACCTGTAATGTAGTGTTCAGATCCAAGAGGAAACTGCTAACTCTTGCAAGTTACAGCATGACATTTCTTCATGTGTGTGCCCTTGCCTTGTGAAAGAAGAAAGCCAATGCAGATAAATTTAATTCTCTTTCATTCTAGGATGGCTTAAGTCAAATTAACTTACCTTTGTTATGGATGCTGTGGCAGTTGCACTCACCCTGATGGGAGGACCATTGAGCCACAATACTTGGGTAACCAAAAAATCTGCTGATTTTGGCTACAGCAGGGTTGCACAACTGCCCATGGGTAGACCCACATTTTGGTCAAAAGCCAAGAGCCCTCAGATGATATTTTTTGACCACAGATCAGGTTCAAGTAGGGTATAAATGGGGTCCCAATGGACAAGCAAGGGTTGAGTCCTTCAGTCCTCCTCAGAGTAGCAGGTCTACAGTTGAGGACTCTCCTCTTTGGTGGGGACACTCCCTGAGGTAACTCCTCAAGGTTGAGAGTCCTCATCTTAACTAGTGAATGAAACACATTTTGGGTTAATTCCCTTTAAAACTTATGCTTAAGTCAGTTGTGTAGTATTTGATTCCACTTGGCATTTAGAGCCTGTAATTTACTGATGTTGGAGTATTGAATGATTTTTGGTTAGAATAAGTTTCCCTTGGGGCTTGTAACCTATCTAAGTCAATTTTGTGGGCCTCCATGACAGTGACTAATAGCACGCTAAACCTTGAAACCTTGACTAAGTGATATAAAGGATTGATTGTGCATATATATATATTTATATATATGTATTCCTTTAGACATAAACCATTTACCAAGTGTGAGACTAGGAGTGGATCCAGCTGCACCCAAACTCCCTTCTGAGGAGGAATTTAGAAGACAAAGGGGTCCTCTCTGAACCTCATGACTCAATGGGAGGGTCTCCCTGACACCTATTTAACTGTGTCTTCTACAAAGTACATAATCCACTAAATTTTTGCCATTGAATCATATCAAACCACTGTCACATTACTATTGAATATTGTTTTATCAATAAAGCATATTGTTGCTTCTCTCTTAGGAGTGAAGTGTCTGACTTCTCTGCAACAGATGCACACAGGGACAGTAAAGCACAATTCTGTCATACATGGTTACATGCTAAGAAGTTAGTAACCACCATGAAGCTTTACCAGATGGCTAAGAAATGGAAAGTTAATCATCAGACCGCGTACTAAATGAGTCTGTGTAATGTGCTTCCTTAAAGAGCATCTTCAAGGTCGAAAGTCTGATTAGTCTTCGCTCAATCTGACACAAAGCTGGGTTGCTTGAAATTGCTTTTTGATCTGAAAAAATGCTATGATGCAGGAGCAACATTGTAGCAGAGGCATTTGGGGGGGGTTGTCAGAAAAGCATCACCCCAAAGGAATTACCAATTAGTTTTTCCACTTCTACAGTGTACAAAGTTCAAGACAAAAGTTACTTTGAGAATTTGAATCAGGTTGTAGTATTTCCAAACTGCACAGCTAAGCAACAAATGTCACTCATTCAAGCCATCATCAAAATGTTTCTAGTTACATCCCTGACTAATTACATTACCTTTTAAGTACTGGTTTTAAAATTACAGCACTTGGCTCAGAAGTGATTCCTTATTTTTAGGCGATTCTTCATATCAGCTTGAACCAACAGTGCTTAATCAGATCATAAGTTTTCATCCAGAATTGCTGATTATAGTCCCAAACCTGCAAAGTGCTGCAGGATTAGAGGAGGATCAGAGGGGGAGGGAAAAATAAAAGAGGATCATTTTATTCTGTAACTCAGCTGGGAATAATTAGTGCAGTTATTTTATATAATGTCCTAAGGATATACTGAAACTCTATGGCCTTTTTGTGCTATTAGGAAAGGACACTGCGGATCCTGATTGAAAATAGGCCAGAAATTTGAGATCATTGTTCCCCAGCAGCATTTCTGCCACTGAATGGGACATTCCCATAGAACTAGGAAGTCCTGAGTCTGCAGAACATGTTATATACTTCAGTTGAGGAGCATAGGAGACAAATCTAATGCTGTGCCATTATCTTTTGTTCCTTAAATAGTCCATTTGGCTTTGATGACATGAAGAAGCGAACCACCGTTCCAGAAGCCTACAACTTTGCCGTGCCCGGTTCCTGTGTACAGCCCAGGAGTGGGTGTGGAGCACCTATGGCTTTGGATAGACAAAACCTGCCAGGGTAAATCCTGACTCAACAGAAATATTGTCTTTTCAAATGCCATTAATATATATATATGGTTTTTATATATTTATAAATATACATATATATATGTATATGTACTCTA
>NW_009925557.1:306-884 GCF_000696875.1 Nestor notabilis | reverse complement strand
GTTTGTGTAAGTCCTGCAGTATTTGGGGAGTGTGCAGATAGGATGCCCCTGCTCTTGGTCCTGGTGATGGGGCCAGCAGGGAATTGCCGGGATCCATGTCCCATCTGGGGGACTCGTGCAGCAACCCCCCCCTCGTGTGCCTCCATCCCCACCACTAGCCCACCGTTGCCAGATATGCTGCAGCTGTGTAGCCCTCAGGCTTATCTGGCTGGGCCCTCCGAGGGGTGCAGATGCCCTGCACGGGGTTTGGCTGGGTGCCCCGGTGGGGCCTTCGGTGTCAGGATGGGGATCTGGTGATGCTGGGGCTGCTGGTGCTGGATCCAGCTCCTGGGGCACCAGGGGATGGGGTTGGCTGTCTCCCGTGCATCCCAGGTGGGGGCGCAGGGGGGCCTGTGGCACCCCGCAGCCCAAAGTGGGTGTCCCCGGGTGCCCTGGGAGACCCGCTTTCATGGCCAGGGTTCCAAGCTATGGGTGAAGAGTGTGGGGCGCCTGGGGAGGATGTGGGACCTCTCCCCACTCCCCACCTCATGTGAGCATGTGTATACTCACACGGTGGGTGTGCACGTGTGCCTGTGTGT
>NW_009925557.1:0-201 GCF_000696875.1 Nestor notabilis | reverse complement strand
CATGTGTGCACACGGCTTGGGGTGTGTGTGTGTTTCATACATGCAGCAAGCATGTGCAGGGCTGAGTGACTGTGTGGAGGGGTGTGTGTGTGAGTCTGCTCAGTGCCCGTGTGTGCACACTGCATGTTCATGGGGTTGCCTGTGTCCCTGTGCATGTGTGTTGGTGCGTGTTGCGGTGCTAGGGCTCTGCATGTCCCCAGG
>NW_009925556.1:396-662 GCF_000696875.1 Nestor notabilis | reverse complement strand
CACACACACACACACACACACATATATATAATATATATATATACTGATTATTTTTTTTAACATTGCTAATGTTATTGGTGTCTTCACTGGATAATACTCGACTGCTGTGGACACAAGCGGGCTACTTGGGGCATAAGAAACAAGCTAAGACTGGACTTGAGTAGAAGCGCTGGGTGTAAACTTCTTAACTCTAACTGACTTGTGCGGCCTCCGCTGTTTCTCTGTAGAGTGTGCTGTACCACAAACCACCTTCTCCTTTCCTGGGA
>NW_009925556.1:0-355 GCF_000696875.1 Nestor notabilis | reverse complement strand
GAGTTCCAAAGAGCGGCATCCTAGGGTGCGATGGGTCAAAAGCCAAGGAAATGGCCATCTCCGTGATCAAGGATTCCTCCTCCCCTCTCTTCCCCCAACCTTCACCCTTACTCGTCTCATAACCTGCCTGCCTTGCTGGGACATGGGATGTCAGTGTACATTTTGCGTTGACTTTATTCGCTGTAGAAACTTTGCCAGAGAGACATGCTGGCTTCTCTTAAGGATGGTGGGCAGCTGATGCACACTAATTTTCCATTCAAGGAAGTATCACAGGAGTCTAGATTTCCTGCCCTTGGTGGCTGCAAAAGGACACAAGGCCTACAGTGTGCTGAAGCAAGAATGGGGACCGGTGCAT
>NW_009925555.1:704-1479 GCF_000696875.1 Nestor notabilis | reverse complement strand
TCCAGAAGGTGGTGATGGCGCTGGGGGACTACATGGGCGCCTCGTGTCACGCCTGCATCGGGGGCACCAACGTCCGCGCCGAGGTGCAGAAGCTGCAGATGGAGGCGCCCCACATCATCGTGGGCACCCCGGGCCGCGTCTTCGACATGCTCAACCGCCGCTACCTCTGTGAGCAGCGCCCCGAACCCACCCGGAACGGCCCCAAAACGCCCCGAAACGGCCAAAAAACACCCCGGAACGGCCCAAAACAGGCAAAAAATGCCCTAAACGAGCCCCAAAACGCCCTGAAATGGCCCAAAACAGCCCTATGCTCAACCGCCGCTACCTCTGTGAGCAGCGCCCCGAACCCACCCGGAACGGCCCCAAAACGCCCCGAAACGGCCAAAAAACACCCCGGAACGGCCCAAAACAGGCAAAAAATGCCCTAAACCAGCCCTAAACGCCCTGAAATGGCCCAAAACCACCCTAAAACGGCCCAAAACGGCCTAAACCGGCCAAAAACCGCCCTGAAATGGCCAAAAAACGCCCCGAAACAGCCCAAAACCACCTTAAAACAGCCAAAAAACGCCCCAAAAGGGCCCAAAACCGGCCTAGAATGGCCCAAAACGGCCCCGAAACAGCCCAAAACCACCTTAAAATGGCCAAAAACGCCCCAAAAGGGCCCAAAAACGCCCTAGAATGGCCCAAAACGGCCCAAAAAGGCCCCAAAACGGCCAAAACCCACCCCAAAACGGCCCAAAACCACCCCGGAACGACCCAAACACACCCTCGACCG
>NW_009925555.1:0-619 GCF_000696875.1 Nestor notabilis | reverse complement strand
GGCCCAAAACCACCCCGGAACGGCCAAAAACCACCCTGGAACGGCCCAAAACAGCCAAAAAATGCCCTAAAGCAGCCCCAAAACGGCCCGAAACGGCCAAAAATGGCCCCAAAATGCACTGGAATAGCCCAAATACGCCCTGAAACGGCCAAAAACAGCCCCGAAACAGCCCCAAACCACCTTAAAACGGCCAAAAAACGCCTTAGAATGGCCCAAAATGGCCCGAAAAGGCCCCAAAACTCCCCCAAACAGCCAAAACCCACCCCAAAACGCCCTAAAATGGCCCAGAAATGCCCCGAAACGGCCCAAAAACGCCCCGGAACGGCCCAGAAATACCCTGAAACACCCCAAACCTGCCCGGAAACACACCAAAAGAGGCCTGAAATGGCCCAGACCCCCCCAAAACGGCCCCGAACGGTCCCCAAAGACCCCAAAATCCCCCCAAAGTGGCATCAAAACGGCCTCAACCCCCCCAAAAACGGTCCAAAACGGCATCAACCGGCCCCCAAATGGGTCCCCAACTGCCCCCCCCCGTGCTCCCCAAGTCCCGTGTGCATCCCATGTAGATCCCGTGCGGATCCCATGTGGATCCCGTGTAGATCCCGTGTCGATCCCGTGT
>NW_009925554.1:1563-2112 GCF_000696875.1 Nestor notabilis | reverse complement strand
TGGACACATTCAAACCTCAGCATCCTGCTCTGACAGGTCCTGCCGTGACTGCCGCTGGGCCTGCACAATCACACCGGTGCAGAGGAGCAGGGCGATGAGCAGGATGGTGTTCCAGAGCTGCTGCAGGTACTTCTGAGGGACAGCACCGGGGAGTGAAACATGGAATGGTTTGTGTTGGCTGGACACATTCAAACCTCAGCATCCTGCTCTGACAGGTCCTGCCGTGACTGCCGCTGGGCCTGCACAATCACACCGGTGCAGAGGAGCAGGGCGATGAGCAGGATGGTGTTCCAGAGCTGCTGCAGGTACTTCTGAGGGACAGCACCGGGGAGTGAAACATGGAATGGTTTGTGTTGGCAGGGACTTTAAAGCTCCTCCAGTCCCAACCCCTGCCACGGGCAGGGACACCTTCCACTAGAGCAGGTTGCTCCAAGACCCTGGGTCCAACCTGGCCTTGAACACTGCCAGGGATGGGGCAGCCACAGCTTCTCTGGGCACCCTGTGCCAGTGCCTCAGCACCCTCACAGGGAAGAGCTTCTCCCGTCTGGC
>NW_009925554.1:406-1349 GCF_000696875.1 Nestor notabilis | reverse complement strand
CTCTTGTGCTGTTCCCCAGAGCTGGATCAGGACTGCAGGGGGGTCTCCCCAGAGCACAGCAGAGGGGCAGGATCCCCTCCCTGACCTGCTGCTCATGTTCTAGGGGTGCAGCCCAGCACACGGGTGGGTTCCCTTCCACTCCCATCCCCACCACTGCCCCACACCAGTAACTGGCTGCAGGAAGAGCCCGCAACGGTGCCAGAGCCGTACCTGGACCTGTGAGCTGTTCTCCCCGGTGCAGATGACCCCCTGCCATTCCCCATAGAGGCCCCCTCGGGAGAGGCCGCAGGTTGACCACAGGGTGAGGGTCACTCCCTGCAAGGCAGGAGATGGCATTGCTGGTGCTGGGTGGATGGAGGGGAGGAGGAGCCCATCGGTGGGGGAAGTTCCTGCCCTCCCACCGGGACAGAGCAGGAGGAGGAGGAGGAGGAAGAGGAGGAGAAGGAAGGGGAGGAGAAGGAAGGCAAACCAACATACCAGGTTCTCCAGCAGCACCGCCTGGTACGTGATCTTGGCTGTTGCCCGGAGCCCCCTGTGAGCAAAAGGCAGGAAGAGTCAATCCATGGGCATGGCAGGATCTGAGTGCAGTACCCCAGCACTGGGAGCTTCCCCCCCATTCTCAGAGAATTGAGGGACATGGGGGGCAGAGGAACACCCAGGCGGCTGCCCCTGCACAGTGTCTTCCCCCAGTGCCATGCCTCAGCTTCCTCCCCACGACACCACAGTAGCGATCCCCACAACACTGCAGTGATGGGGATGAGCACTGACAGCACTGGGGGTGCTGGTAACCAGCCATTTGGGCTCTGCACAGCTCAAGCTCGGCCCCAGCCCATGTGCTGTGTGTGAGGACCCCCGGGCGGCCCAGCCAAGCAGAGAGCAGGACACAGAGCCCCACTGCCGCAGCCGTACCGCAGCAGCCCTCCCAGCAGCTTGGGGACGTTGG
>NW_009925554.1:0-301 GCF_000696875.1 Nestor notabilis | reverse complement strand
CCGGCCGCAGCCGTACCGCAGCAGCGCTCCCAGCAGCTTGGTGACGTTGTCCGAGGACTGGATCACGATCACAGGCTTGGCAAGAAGCTGGGAAACATCCAGCTGCAACCAGAGAGGAAAGCGAGAACCATGAGCAGGGCAGGAGGTGGGCGCAGGGCCCTGCAGGTGGGACACTCCTACCTCCCGGATGGCGTTCTGGTTCAGCGCCAGGATAAGCAGGGCTGACGCCCCCAGCACCAGGGCTCGCTTCATCTGCGGGGACAGGACACGGGCTCAGCGGGCAGCACAGGCAGGACGATGG
>NW_009925553.1:1125-1577 GCF_000696875.1 Nestor notabilis | reverse complement strand
GGGACAGTATTGCTGCGTGCCCCTTTCCGCCTCGGCATCGCGTCGTTAGCCTTTTCACCGGCCCAAATTCATTCACGTTAGATTTTCTTTATGCCCGGAAAAAGATTTTGAAACCCTAAATGACCATAATAGGAATGTAATTGTATGGTGTGTCTTTTGTTGTTGTTGTTTTTGAGGGGACAGTATTGCTGCGTGCCCCTTTCCGCCTCGGCATCGCGTCGTTAGCCTTTTCACCGGCCCAAATTCATTCACGTTAGATTTTCTTTATGCCCGGAAAAAGATTTTGAAACCCTAAATGACCATAATAGGAATGTAATTGTATGGTGTGTCTTTTGTTGTTGTTGTTTTTGAGAAATCGATTCTGGCTCGAATAACTCATCCAAGCGTGTAACACCGAACGCATTCAAATAGGAAACAGGAGAACTATATTATTGCTGCTTCCTGAAATCTCT
>NW_009925553.1:470-672 GCF_000696875.1 Nestor notabilis | reverse complement strand
ATTATTGCTGCTTCCTGAACTCTCTGCTTATGATCCCAATAATTAAAATGTGCAGTAATGGCAGCCTGTGGTTCTTTGGGTAATTCTCGGAAATGAAGCGCTGATTTTCGGCCGCTGAGGGCGGAGAGCGCGGAGACAAGCGCAGTCCCAGCGGATGGCAGCCCGCCCGGGGGCTGCACCCCGCCGGCCCCGCCCCCCCGCG
>NW_009925553.1:0-321 GCF_000696875.1 Nestor notabilis | reverse complement strand
CATCGGCCCCCGTCCCCTCCTGCTCTTCCAAGCGCTGCGAGGCGCACCTCTGTCTCAGCACAAGGAAGATCGGACTGAGGGAGGGGGAGAAAGCCTCTCCCATCGCCCCAGGGGGCCGCAGCGGCCCAGCGTGGGACCCTCCCACGAGGCAACCGTGGGGACCGTCCCCCACGTCCCTCTGCTGCGCCGGCACACGCGAAGCGGTTACGGCACTGCTGGTTTGCCCCTGGGGAGGGGGGCCTTGCGTAATGAGAACGATACTAAGAATCCTTAATAAGAAAGAAAAACAAAAGGAAATAAAAGGAAATAAGAAGAGGGGGG
>NW_009925552.1:2804-3036 GCF_000696875.1 Nestor notabilis | reverse complement strand
AGGCCGGTCCCGCCGCGCAACCGGGGGGGATCTGGGTGTTCTGCGGGTTTGCTCCCCTCTTTGGTACTCACTGGCCTGAAAAAGCGGCCCCGAAATGAGGCATTGGGTTGTAATATGCCTGCGCTCTCGCTGGGGGTGGGAAGAGGAGGGGATTGCTGGAGCTGGCGGAGCAGTGGCACCTCCGGATCCCTGAGCAGGCGGGGCGAGGTCCAGGGAAGCTCTGAACTCGTCT
>NW_009925552.1:2211-2728 GCF_000696875.1 Nestor notabilis | reverse complement strand
CCTGAGCAGGAGGGTCGAGGTCCAGGGATGCTCTGACCTCGTCTGGGATACTCTAGCCTTATCCAGGGATGCTTTAACCTCATCCCGGGATGCTCTAACCTTATCTAAGGATGCTCTAGCCTCTTCCAGGGATGTTCTAACCTCTTCCAGGGATGCTTTACCTACCTCTAGGGATGCTCGACCCTCCTCCAGGGATGCTCTACTCTCATCCAGGATGCTCTAACCTCGGACAAGGGGGAGATGCGGCTGCAAGTGGGATGCTCCCGGTGGCTTGTCCAGGCCCTTCAGAGCCAGGAGCATTCTACATCCTCCCACCCGCATCCCTGCATGGGGCCAGCAGCCACAGAGACACCCCTCAGGATGCCCAGGAACCCCTATGGCCTCACCCGGCTTTTCTCTTTCCAGGTGACAGCCGCAGGGCTTGGAGGTGGTCGTGGGGGACATGGAGACAGCAGCTCCCACACAGTACGGGGGCTGCCACTGGTTCCAGTTTGCCACTGGGAGAGGCACAGCCACG
>NW_009925552.1:0-2147 GCF_000696875.1 Nestor notabilis | reverse complement strand
GGGAGGCTCTGCCACCACTGTCACCCGCCACCACTCCAGTTGTGCCCCGTGACTCAGGGATTTGGGCAGGTTTGGGACGGGAGGAGGGGCAAAAGCCGCTTCCCTGCCAAAAAAAAAGCAGAGGCAGCTGCTGCTTGTCACACAGAGGGTGAATTATTAACGCGGGCAGGACAGCGTCCCGTGTCCCGGCATCCCTCTGTCCCCCTTCGGGTGTCCCATGACTTGGGACGTGACACTTTTCCGGTCACTTACAGGGAGGAGGAGGATGATGAATGAGCAGGAGATAAGGAGGAGCGTGGTACCCAGCCGGAGTAAAAGGGCCCCACGTGCTGGCACGGGGTCCCCGTGAGTCACCCCTAGGGCTGGCGTCACCCGCTGTGTCCCTTGGGTGCCCACCTTGGGGTCCTCCCACTGCCAAGGCTCCCGGGACGGAGCATTGTGGAACATCTCTTGGAATTGGAGGGGGGAAAGGTGTTATTTTGTGAGTACATCTCATTTTTAACCCCAGCATCCTTCCTCCCCCGTCCCCATCATCCTCTGCATCGATGTTTATCTGTGTGTAGGGTGATAAGGACGTGTGGCCCCCATGTGTTGACGCAGATTTGATGCTCTTTCGAGGCTGTCACTTCTGTCCTCATCTCCGCATGGCTCCCAGCTCTTCCCAAATCCCACATCTCCACCGTTCCTCCACTGCTTCCCCAATGACTCTGCTCAGCTCCAGGTTAGCTCAGCTCCAAGAAGAACTCTCAGCAGCTTCTGAGCCCCATCAGCGTTTCCGGCCCCGGGGAGCTGATGCCGCTGCGGATGTGGTGGCTGCCACCGCCACGCGGCCCCGTGTCACCGTCCCCCTGTCCCCTCACCACATCCAGTGGAGCGGTTGCAGCGTGTTTTGCTGTCAGGGTGACAAACGCTTTGTCACCTCGTGGCCACTGACTGGTCCCAGTTGCCTGCAAGCAGGGGCAGCAAGCGGGGAAACCCCCAAGGCGGTGGATCCAGCCATGCACTTCCTTGCACGTGGATCCGTCTGTGCACTTGTGGAGCCCGTCGTGCACAGCTGTGCAAATGGAGCTGCTTGTGCACATGTGGTTTCATCCATGCACATGTGGATCCATCCATGCATATGTGTGTGCATGGATCTGTTCATGCACACCCATGAAACAGCTGCTTGTGCACATGTGGATCCATCCGTGCACACCTGGATCCGTTCGTGCTCATGTGTGTGCACAGATCTGTTCATGCCCACCCATGCAATAGAGCTGCTTGTGCACATGTGGTTTCATCCATGCACATGTGGATCCATCCATGCATATGTGTATCCATCCATGCATATGTGTGCACACAGATCTGTTCATGCACACCCATGCAATAGAGCTGCTTGTGCACATGTGGTTTCATCCATGCACATGTGGATCCATCTGTGCACACCTGGATCCGTCCGTGCTCATGTATGCACACAGATCTGTTCATGCACACCCATGCAAATGGAGCTGGTTGTGCGCACATGGATCTATCCATGCACACGTGGATCTGTCCATGCACACATGGATCCCTTTGTGCACACCCATGCAAACCCATGCAGGATGTGGGTGTAGTTTACACATGTGTGCACAATGGGAGGGTGTTTGTGTGCACATAAACAGTGAGTATGCATGTGGTGTGTGTGTGCACATGGACATGGGTGTGCCTGCACGGGTGTGCATGCGTGTGTGGGGTCTGCATGCATGCACGCACATGTAGTGTCACATGTGTGTGTGCATGTGTGCTTGTGCCTAGGGCTGCGTGTATGTGCACATGCCCAGGTGTGACCATACACATACATGTATGTGCAAGACCCATGGCTGTGTGTATGTGCACATGCCCAGGTGTGACCATACACATACATGTATGTGCAAGACCCAGGGCTGTGTGTATGTGCACATGGGTACACTTGCCCATACACATATGTGCAAGCCCCAGGGCTGTGTGTGTTTGTGTGCGTGGGTACCCGTGCCCAGAGGTGAACACACGCATGTTCAAGCCCCAGGGCATGTGTGTGTGTGCACATGGGTACACATGTCCAGGGGTGACCAGACACATACGAACATGTGCAAGCCCCACGTGTGTACATGGAATGGTGCAGGGGATGGGGTGGACGAGGCGCACTGTCG
>NW_009925551.1:0-632 GCF_000696875.1 Nestor notabilis | reverse complement strand
GTGTTGGGATGGATTGATGCCCCCCTTCCCCTACACATCTAACTTAAAGTTGCCTTGACCAGTCTGGCAAGCCTCCTACAAAACCAGCTCTTCCCCTTTTCAGACCCGCTCCACCAGCCACCAGCAGACCTGGCCTCCAAAATCGAGTCCCATGTTCTAAATAACCAAACTCCTGACTATGGCACCACCGTTCTAACCATTTATTGACCTGCCAGCGCCTCCTGGCCTTTTCAAGGTCTTCCCCTTTGACCTGGAGAATTGATGGCAAAACTGCCTGAGCCCCAGAGCGTTTAACCACCTTTCCCAGGGCTCTGTAGTCTTTCTTTATGCTTTCCAGGCTACTGGTGTCAACATCGCCAGCACCCACATGGACCACAAGAAGTGGGTAACATTCAGTAGGATTTACTAACCCAGGCAGCCTCTCAACAACACCCCTGATACAAGACCTTGGTAAGCAACACACCTCCCTTGAGATTGGGTCAGGCTGTCAGATGAGTGCCCCTGTGCCTTTCAAAGTAGTCAGCTACTACTGTGACCCACCACTTTTTCCTGGAAGCACCAAGAGTAACCCTCTTTACTGGTACATCAAATTGGTTGTTCCTTTGGTGTGGTGGGTGTTTCCTCATTAGCCC